>NC_041377.1:4835000-4945000 GCF_900634415.1 Cottoperca gobio
TTTCTGTGTGAAAAGGTGACCATGACAAATTGTTTTGTTTCCAATCTACTGTGTACCGGCTAAGTTCACAAAGGTCCGGGCCTTGTGATGAAACCTGCTGTCAGTTGGAGAGTGTGGGTGGTGTCAGTTTTAAGCATATCATCTGTCAACACACACACACACACACACACACACACACACACACACACACACACACACACACACACACACACACACACACACACACACACACACACACACACACACACACACAGCTTCCCTGTTCTCATTTTGGCATCCAAGGCCAGGGGATAATAGTGTCACTGTGTGCGCTCTAAAGCTGCCACCAGGCTGCGTGGGTGTGTGTGTTGTGTCCTGTGGTAGTGGAGACAGTCAGACACTTGGCAAGTGTGTGTAAGCAAGTCACAGAAACACCTGAGCCCCAGTGTTTGCGTGTGTGGGTTCCCTTGTTGAAGGGTGAGCTCCCCACTGCAGAACTTGTCACTGGGTGTTGATGGTCGATCCTGCTATTCTTACAACCTTCACTCTAATTGGTCATTAGTATCCTGTCAGTTCATTCTGTATGAAATCGTCTGTAGAAATACGTTTGTTTGCTGGTTTTTGCTGTTCATCACACTCCTTTTGTACATCTGTTTCTTTCTGTTTTATTACAATAAGGTGCTGCATCCATTATGTTTGGTCTTCTTATGTTACGACCTTGTTACCTACAGCTGTAAAAACACTGGGGCTGCATCCTAGCTGAAGGACAATCCATTCATGGCATGGAAGTTAATAGTTATTGAGCGTGGCCATTATGAATAAAAACCTCCAGCAGGGCTTCAACTAACAACTATATGCTAATACTTTTCATTATTGATTAATCTACTCTCGAATACTTAATTCATCCGGTGATAGAATTCCTATAGACCAGGGGACCTTGCAGGCCAGATAGAAGTCTATAACATACACAAACACACATGCACACACACCTACAGACATTACCAGTAGCAGATTAATCAACTAATCATTTCAGCTTATATTGCAATAACAATGTATATTGTTACGATATTTTTACAGGAAAATTAATTGAGATTACTTGCCTTCAATCAAAGGTCCAAGGTTGACAGCGGAGAGGTGACTCTGAGGAGTGACTTGTCACTGCAATGCTGGTCAACAGCTGGTCCACCTTAAAGGTCAGCACACCTTAGGTGACTTTCACCACCTGTTTTATGTCTCATGGTACTTACCGTATGTGATGCGCTGAGGCTTTTGTTTTAAGTGTTTTAAGTCAAATTCCTATCAGCTATGTTAAAATGGCAATATCAAATCCAACACAAACTATACTGAGTGCAGTGAATACAAACTGTCATTTCATATTTACATTGACTTCATACTCATAAACCTTTTTCTTAGTTTTAATATTTAATACAAACCCTCATACAGAGGATTTTTAAAATCACATTTGATTTAATTTGATATGAATTGTAGCTGCTTCCTAGACATGACTGACATTCTAATTTTATATATTTATCAATAATTACAGCATGGCTTCTGAAAGTGTCTTTTTAGATTGATTCAGCATGATATTTTATTTCTATGTATTTTGCATATAAAAGACATTTTTTTTAAATATGTATTATGATTTCCTGAAATGTCGTCATCTGCTGTGATGCAGAGGGCAGCTTGCATGCTGCTGCTGCTGTGCATAAACCAGCTCTAAAGTCTAAGAATAGACGTTAAAACCCTCCTCTGCTAAACCGGAAGCCTCTATATTTAACTCATCTAAGTCTGGTTACCATGACAAATGAGGGACATGCATCCCATATTGCATTACGAGGGCACTGTTATAGACTTCTATCTGGCCTGAAATTGGTTTGAAGATCAGATCAATAGATTGTGGACTTGGGAAGGTCATCAATATCATTACAATCAAACAATGATGACGCTATAAAGCCCTGGTGCATTAGTCATTCTTAGATGTTCGCTGTAGCTTCAGCGTCCAATAGGATTTATCCGACTCATGACTGCTGACGCAATTTCTCTTCTTCTTATAGGCCACTGTAATTCAGTTCATTACATGTGAAAAGCACCACACCACAGAATATGAAGGGAAAAGCTAATTCATTGAAGAAATGTTTAAAACTTTGATGTAATATTTAGGTCAGTTTATTCACAGTCACTGCTAAAGTATCTGCCGTCAGTGACAAGACGTCACATTGTGTGTGTGTGTGTGTGTGTGTGTGTGTGTGTGTGTGTGTGTGTGTGTGTGTGTGTGTGTGTGTGTGTGTGTGTGTGTGTGTGTGTGTGTGAAATATTATTTCTAGTGTTGGAAAGGCTATAATTATTTCTCTCCAACCTCAGGCTGGTGAATGAATGCTGCTCCATCTCAATGTTTTGTATTTCGACAGTTTTGCAACACAATCTAAACGTATATCGTTTGAACATGGGTGAACAGGGGCAAGGGGATTAAGAGCTAATACTATAATGAAAATAAAAGCCTGAAGTATTATCAGCAAAATGTATTCCCGTATCAAAAGTACTCTTTAGTTTAATAAGTACAATACGTGAATAGATATACTCACTTAATGTTACTTTTCCTAGTTTGTTATTTTGATTATTACCTTTTTCCCTTTTTGATCATTGTTAAAATTGGATAAAAAAACATCAATAAGTAAAGAAAATCTAACTGATTGCATTTAAAAATGCACTTTGCAGTGATCTCTGTCCTCTAGCAGCAGGACACATGTTCAAATCCTGTTGTTTATGTTGAAAATTAGTGACACTTACAGCAAACAAATATAACCATAACTGACCACGACGTCCATCGTCCAGCATACAATTATTTCTTCAATGCAATACATAGTGAAGAAAGAAATAGATGATGTTTGTGAAGGCTTTGAAAATAGAAAACCTCTCCGTCCTGCATCCGTCAATCTGAAACAGTGTGTCCGTGTGCTCTGACCCTTATTAGTGTCACCATCAGAGCAGCTCTGCTTCACAGCTGCATCCGCACAACATCTCAAATTCAAAACTCAAGAATCCACCATGAAATCGCTTTGCTTGCTTATCTTTGCCAACGTCTAACCAAAAGTATCACGGTTTGTCAAATAATTCCCTTTTATGGTTTCCGTGATGGTTTGCACAGCTGTCACAGTTAATTTTCCTTTTTGAGGAGGGCGAACTGACACAATCAGTAAAAAACACGCTGTGTTGTCCTCGGGCTCCGTGATGATTTAAAACAAGCTTGATTTTTAATAACAGCCGCATGAGTCAGTTAATGTGAAACGAGTTGAGATACAAACTTGTAGAGTATTTGTATCATAGAACGTCTGGTACACATATGGTGCAGAAAACAAACTCTCAATTTTTACGATGATTATCTCCGATAAAACCAAATGACATTCACTGCCTTGAATCTATCGGGCAGAAAATCTTTAACGTCCTTGAGATTTTGTACAGGGCTCCAAAGTTATCGCGTTTAGATTAGAAGTGCTCTGTCTTTTTCTGATTCAGTTCAAACCCGGGGAGATAAAGAGCAGCGTTTCAGATCATCGAGCGGTCAGATTGGAGGGTAACGAATTCAAGAAAACTCCTGGTGTGCAGGAGGGATGATAAAAACGTCACTGCGGAGGAGAGACAGTGGGTGTCTGTGTTCAAATGAACAATACCAAACGTGTACTAGGATTACAGTAATCTGAGTATATTGAATTGGTTGATTTAATATGTCAGTGTTTGTGTACATTTCTTTAAAATATTGGATCAAAGAGACATTTGACTAGGAGATCATAATCATCTTGTCATCGTGCGTCATTATACAGAGTTTGCACTAATTTTAGATGATAACTATGATATTCAAATGAGTCTATAACTGGAGTATATTGTTCATTTAGCATCATATTCCATGTATTTTGGAGACAAAGTAATTGAGAGAAATCAGATTATGTTAGATCAACACAAAGGATTATATTGCTGGGTCAAATCTCGAGCGGGTGCTCAGTAATCCGTAACAGATTACATTTTAAAAGGAGCCTGTACCACGCGCGGGTGGATGTGTGCTGGAGATTGGAAATGGTTTGGAAATGAGAGCCATGTCAGTGGGGCTGCATGATAAAAATTTGTTCCGACTGTGCTCAGTTCTCACATCCACCTCCTGCCAGGCGCCTGCGTCTACTTGACCATTATGAGTCTACAGGTAGGAGACAGCGAGAGCAGAACAGAGTGTGAGAAAGACGACAATTATGAGTGTAGAGGAGAGAGGAAAAGTGTGCATCCTGCTCACATGCACACTTTTGTAAGAACTAAATGCCAATTGAGGTTTACATTCATTGCCTTGAGAATATTTTGGCGGATGTTGAACAGAAATGCTCTCAGTTTTGAGTCAAAATAGAAATTGACATCATTTTTCATTATCGATTAATCAGCTGTTCATTTTGTGATTGTCTATGAAATGTCCTCACTTTCCTTTTTCAAATTCATTTTTTTTAAAGATAGCCCAATATCAGTCAATTCGCTTGTTTTATTTCAATCTTTACAAGCAGCAGATCCATGCACTAGTGAAGCGTGAACCAGTAAATTATATATAATATCATTAATTATACGACTATCAAGTGTAACTTTCTGCCAGTTGAATACTTAATTAATTGTTCCAGCAACTTTTTTCAGGTTAAACATCAGACAATAAAGGACACGCATATAACTCATTCTCTTTGATACATTTCCTTTGCCAGCTATTTATATCCATTTGTCTTGGTTGTCCAGAAAATGTCACTTTTGAGATATGACCTTTGATGATGCCTGATCAGGACATAGAGGCTCTCTATAGTGTCCTCCCCGTGCTCCCCTGGAGCTGCAACTGATGCACACAATTCCGTCAAAAAGTTGAAAAGGTAGCTAGAAGGTTTTTGTCAGTATGTTTCAAACTAACAAAGTTATTTTCCTATCACGATATCATCATATCATCATATCAAAGAGCGTTTGAAACCTCCTCCCTCTAATTCTTACAATTAGAGGTTCTGTATCTGACAACATTCTGAAACCAACAGTCTGACAAGCATGGCCTCTTCCTGCAGAGATTGGCCAGGTGTACGAAGGAGGGAAAGTAGTCAGTTGTACCAATGAATGAATTGAAGAGAGACTGTCTGACAGTGAGCAGGCATCATCCCCATTTGAACAATTCTTGCGTCTCACCCCTTCTCTACGATGACACATTTTCTGCAGCAGTGTCACCAAAAAGCTCAGCAGAAATAATCATTTCCTCAGTGACAAATGAGAACACGAGGCCACGCTGCCCTCCAGTCTAAGTTTGACTGTGACTGCACATTGATGAAAGCAAATCAAGAGGAAGGAGCAGTACGTTATGTGCACCCTCAGGCAAGAATAAGGGCAACAGTAACCATGCAGGAAAACACGTTTTTAATATAGTTATTGTGCAGACAGCATTCAATCATTCTGTCATTAATTTCATAAAAGGTTGCTACCCCTGAAATGTAGCCGCGGAAGGCACGTCTAAATGCATTTGTAAGTTTGTCCATGCATTTATGCATTTATGTTTTGTTTTTTTATGGTCTTCTCTCATGATGCTGATGCAAGTTTGCAAAGATTGTGGGCGGTTTGTGACGTAATGTGCTTTTCACATTTGATTACAATCACGTCACACGGCCCCTTCAAGGGTAATACTTGCTCTGCATCTCTCCCTATCTCGCTATCACACACACACACACACACACACACACACACACACACACACACACACACACACACACACACACACACACACACACAGAGCTAGTGTAAGTTCATTAAATGAATTAGTAAGTAGTGTACGTATCCAATAAGCTAAAGATTAGTCTTTGAAGCATTTATTTAGTTTCTTTGACTTTACAATTGTATAATTGTATTGATGGCAGCGGCATGTTGATTGATAGTGCGTCATGTTGCTGCAGGTAGGGCTGCAACTAACTGTTTATTATTTACTCATTATTATTATATTATTATTTATATATATATATTATTATTTAAATTATATTACTCATTATATTTGGGCCTTTTTCTCAGGATAACCATGAACGAGGCCACTCTGACCAAAAGCTATACAAAAGGTCTCCTCCTGGCTATGAATTAATTCATCCTCAGTTGTGTGTGTGTGTGTGTGTGTGTGTGTGTGTGTGTGTGTGTGTGTGTGCGTGTGCATGTGTGTGTGTGTGTGTTTGGCCAAGAGCAGTGAGGACCCATTTCAGTTCACACTTCACAGAGCATCAAATGGATAAATACATTTGAAGGCCTGCAGCAAGAAAAAAATTATGTTTTATGTGAGTGTATGTGTCCTTTCATGTGCTGTATATGTGTATATATATGTGTGTGTGTGTGTGTGTGGGGGGGGGGGGGGATTATGCAAACAAAGCTGCACAAGCATATTCACGTGCCCCAGTTGCTGTGTATTATAATGCACACGTTGCTATGCACATACCACACTGCACACATAATTGATCATTTGCATACTTCATATTCATATAGCTGCCTGCATATCAGAGGTGCAGCCATCATGTGCAGAGAAGAGACCCGTAATGGGTCACCCATGCTTCCATAAAGGACGCTTGCCCCACGTCTCCCCTGCAGAGCTGTCATTACGTTGAATGTGTGCACGTGTGTGTCCACCTCACTGCACACACACACTCTACTCCACTATAGCTTCATTTAATACTCATCATCACTCTGTATCGCCGCGATGCTCAGTGTACTCATGCGGTTCAGCAGTGCTGCACAACTGCAGGTGACATAAGACTTGAGGTCAGCAAGCCATCTGTTGCCCAAATGTGTTTGATTTTTAACACTACAATTGCCAAAAGCTGCTATTGAATCAACTACAGACCATTTGTCATACAGTTAAAGAGAGAGTTAGATAGCAGGGGAGAAACAAGCACCAACAGACCTTAACAGTCATTACCATCCCTACAGCCACACTGTAGCGTGACGAGAAACATTTGCCGTCTCCAGCTTCACAAATGTGGCGATGAACTAGTTATTAGAAGACTTGAGATGGGTATTATCTTTTTCTTTTACCATTTCAGCCAATAAGATCAAATAACTGGAACTAAAATACTCATCAGTTGCAGCCTTACTTGTACGTATCCACAGAAAGTCACAAATTCCCAAAATAGTCAGTGTATTTTGAGCTACGATAAAATAGCGTGCATATTTGTCTGAGTCTGTTTTCTATTCATACTCCATTACCAGTCAGTGTAAGTTGACGCTAGTGTTAACACGAGGATCTTAGTCCTTCACCCTGGCTCCTTCTCCTCGTCTGTAACATACAAAGTAATTACATCTCCTTCCACTACACACCCCTCCCTCACACACACCACACCCTCGTCTCCAGGCTCCAAATGTCAGCCTCATCAGCTCAATTATCCACTGACTTTAACAACATCCTTACATAACTCATTTAGCTCTGTGCTGTCAGAGAGCTCGGAGATGACACACTTCCACTGCCATCCCACGTCCAATTTTCTTCCTTTACTCACCTGCAAGTAACCTTTTAACTAGATGGTGTTATATTAAATACATAACTTTAGCCATATGCTTATTTACTTCCACCCTACTTATGTTGTGTCACACCCCCCTCTTAAAGATGCTTTAGAGGATCTACTTCTTTGGAGTCAGTTTGTATTTGTTTGCTTACTTTTCTCTGCCTCCTTGTGCGTACACAGTGTCAATCCAAAGGTCAAATCAATAACAGAATCATTCCTATGAATACATAATTGGCTTATTCATGAACTTCCCCAAATATATCCTTCTGGGTCCTCTCACTCCTTTTCATTACGATTCCCCCCCACTCTCTTTATTTCCAGTTCTCCACTGAGCATTTTATTTATGGATCAGCATTTACGGAGAATACATTTACTTTGATAAAGCAAAGCTCCACTGGAGAAGACTTGTGATCTATTTTTGTGCAACGGCACATGGGACTCACGTGCCTGCTAATAAAACGCCCTTGATGTGTGCCCTTTGTCGTACAGAGGGAGAAAAAGCCGCACATGCATACATAATGGGGAGGAAAACTATTTTGAGATGACTTTTTTTTTCTTTCTCTTTTTGACTCTACGATTCATTTGCCCGCTGGTGGAAAATAGATGTAAATCACTCACCATGGCTGTTCTCCACCATCCATTCACTCGAAACTCTCCTTTTTTTTAATCCCGATTTACTCTGTCACTCAATCATTCTGACTCTCTGGGACTTTTTAATTCATAATTATTTCCCAGCTGTTTTTATTTCCATTTTTTTGTATGCAAGTTTAATGGGGCCTGGTTATCTCACAGATTATTCTCACAGCGGGGTCTTGAGCATGAGGGAGCTCCACACTGCTTACCTTCAGGCTACAGGAACATGGGCTCTCCTGCCTGGACCTGTCTAGTTCATAAAATAATAAAATTCAGGATTTATTTCATAGCCATATTCATTTATTTATAGATAGTTTATTGATCCGGAGGGAAATTTAGGAAGGTATGTATCAGAAGTGGGATATTCTATAAATATATAATATTAATTTAATATTGAATCCATTTATTTATTGAATTTCCTTATTTTACTCTTGTATTTCTTTCAAAAAAAAAGTCTCACTACTCATCATATAGCCTCTAGTGTGCACTTTTAGATTTTGGGTATTATTCAACTCTGTCCTCACCCTCCTCTTCACCCTGAGTAGCATGTGTGATGTAATTGTGTATGAGAGTCATGTCACCGGGGCTGAGCAGGAGATTATAGATAAAAGTGGAGTGCAGTGCCGACAGGAAAGGGTTCTCACCATTGCCTGTGATGTTTTTAGAACTTCATGTCATCCTGTTTCCGCCACTTTTCAAATCCGGTTCTCAAATGAAATCATGAATATGTGTGAAACCTGTATGTGTGCTGACTTGGACATACTTGTTGTTACTGCAGGACGGTAAAAATTTGGGTGTACAATTTGCCTATAACACAGCTAAGAAATATACTTTTGGGCACCTTTGACCCCGTCCAACACTATTCTGAATCAACAATGCTGAAGGTGTATAGTTATTATGTTAAAAAGAAAAAACAAAGCCTTAGAAGTTCATGGTTGCAACATGTTACTGCCTTCATGTAGCCAGATGTAAGGTGCTTGTGCGTGCACGTGTTTGCATTACAAAAGCCCAGATTGAATCAAATATACAGAACAGAATGTGATCCATGTCATGCAACCTGGGATAAAAGTGCTGCAATAAATACTCACTTAGTTTTTTTGAGACTGTCAGAGAGGTGTTAGTAATATTAGAAAAACCTTTTAATATGTTGCAACTTGTTTGCAACTAAAACAGTCTCAAGCGAATGCAGCATGTATTGCATAGCTAATTTTCACAATGCAGGAAACCATATGGAAGCTTCAGCATGAAGAGACAGGATGTTAATTAATACTGTTACGCTCCATATGTGTCGGCTTTCTCTTTTTCCAGCCCCAGCTTCCTACTGAACTATTGCCTCTTGTCTGTTCGCTACTGTGAACCTCCTTTAGCCTCAGCATCTTCAGCCAGGATGACACTTCTCATCCTCTGAAGCGTCTAGCTAATGAAACCAGTTAGGCTAAGGAGCTTTAGCTAATCGCTGCATTTTTTTAGGTTTTATTTCTCTCTCCGTCTTCCTGAAGCTCTCTCTCCCTCGCTCTCTCTCCGATTCCCATGCTCAGTTTATTGCCATTGCAGCTAAATCCACACAACCCTCTGTGCTATTGTAGATAACACAGCCTAGCCTTGGAGTCTCGCGAATCACTGCAGCATTATAGAATATATAATGTGCAGGCATGACATGAGCCTTGACACCTACTGTAGGCCTATTGCAAGTGGAGTATGAGTTATACACAGTCATTTCACACAGGGCAGATGTTAAAGCGTTTGTTAGCTGAATCTGGATAAAGGCAGCTAATGACTAGGCTTCATTACTTTAGTCAGACTTGTGGTGTTTCGAGCCCTCATGTGTGGACAAACCCTGTCTGCTCCCATCATCACTATTTATTCTGCAGACACGGTGTGTGTTTTAGCTTTTTGAGAAGAGGGAATAGAAGCAACAGCATGTATCATGAGTCAAGTTTTCAAGCATTTCAATGACTTATCCACAGTGCCGCGATGAGGATTATCACTGCGGAGACTGTGAGATGCCGAGCAAGCTGGAGACTGAACGTTCTGCCAGCTAGAAGCCTCTTTAACCTTTATCAGACTGCAGATAGCATCTCAGATAACCTTAAAAGACAGAGGGAGGGAACGAGTCGGAGTGAGTGGGAGGGATAAAAAGAGCAAAGCAGTAGTGAAAAAAGAAGAAAAGACAGTAGTAAGGAGTTTGTTGCAGAATGTTTCTCCCTAAGGTGATGGAAAGCTTGTATAGTTAAGGTCAGTGACTGACATATAGTGTATACTGAGAGCCAAACAATGTTCCATACGGCCTGTCTATGTTGAAATGTTATTTGTGTTTCCCTTTTTAAACCCTCACACCCCTATCTTTATTTCCTCTTACTCTTGCCCTTTCAGTCTGTCTGTCGGTGTATCTGTCTACGTATCTGTCTGTGTGTCTCCGTCTCTCACTCCTTCACCGCCTCATCTGTCTCTGGGCTGCACTGATAAGAAAGTGCCCGCCCTGTCTCGGAGGAGAAACCATGGAAACGTAGCAGCCACGTGTTGACATCAGAGCATGTTAAATATAACCGTCTCCCGTGCCACACAACTAGTTGTTCTGCCGTTGATCCTCGCCTGGCTATAAATACATGGTTTCCTTCCCATAATTGCAGCTCCGATAGGCTTGTTTTGATGGAAGGAGAAATAGGAAATGCCAGAGAGAAAGAAAGAGTGTGCCTTCTTCTATCTGTGTGTGTGTGTGTGTGTGTGTGTGTGTGTGTGTTTATACCCTCATTTGCCTCTTTCTCATTACAGGCCAATCAAGGAGATTGGAATATTGCAAAACTCTTTGAGATAATCTTATTTTGGACAAGCACACGACAAAGTGAATTTGTATTACAGAGCATTCTAACAGTATTTTAAGTGGCCATCATAAAAGTATGTACAAGCTGAATTCCACATATTTGGTCGCTTTGGGTCCGTGCTCTAATGACTTTTATTATGACCTCACCTTGGGTCTGTAATTTAGACGGTCTAGCGTGGTTGAGTGTTAGTGCCATGCTCTTCTTGTCAAGGTGCATACATGTTGACTTTTTGCGAGAGTTAGCTGAGAAGATCGATACCACTCTTATGTCGGCCATTAGAAGGTCGCAGCCAGAAGACTAGCTTAGCTTAGGTTAGCATAAAGACTGGAAACGGGGAAAGAGTTATCGTGACTCTGTCCGTGGATTTAAAGTGACGGGAATATTTCTTGCGGAAGCGACTTCCTGGAGTCCTTTCGTCACTGTTAGGTAACCAGATGAGACTCCAAGTCGACACTGCTCCAGGCACATAACCCCCCCGTAAAACCACAACTTGTTATATTTACACCTTCATCTTTTGAGGAAGCCAAACTTATTTGGGCAGTTAGACATTATGTTAATCAGAGTATTGATTTATCTGTGTGTTGTCAAATCTGATGGCCAAACACAAAGTGACTGTCCTTTACCTAGTCTGCCAAATTGGACGAACATACGCTCTAACTGAAGTTGACTGTCGATTAAGAGCACTGAGCCAAGAAATTTAAAAAGTCTGTCGCTACCAGTCTTTTTGCAGTTTGGTTTTATTTTCATTGAGATCTACGGGAGATGTCAAGTCACGTACTGTATGTGGGATATTTTCTATTATGTATTTGCTGTGTGTGTGTGTTTGTATATATATAACTTATATTGATTAGAATATGCAGCTGAATATAAACAATAAAAGTCCTTGAAGTGCTCAGAAAAATGGAAATTCGAACATCTGCTGAGGAAGGTCTGTTTTCAAGGTGAAGCATGAACTGTCAAACTCATCAGCGGAGTATTGCACACAATTGCAATAACTGCCCGTGTTTAGCTAAAAGATATCTATCTAATGCTATTGATTGCACACATTTGCTATTGGATGCCTCAGGATTATCTTTTAGACAAAACTGTTAAATTGCGCCAAAGCAATTAATTATTAGTTGAAGAAGCGATGACGCAAGTAAATGACATTTTCCTGAGGCATGTTTAAAGCAAAGATAAAAACACTAAACTAAATTGAAAAAGAGAGCAAAGTGTTTGTCTTGAGTCTGTCTCCCTGTCTTTACGTAACTGCCAGTGTGCACGGGAGATGTTGTGAGCAGAGAGCATTGCATGTTGTGACTCAGTCTCTTAGCAGCCACCTCATCTTCACAACCCTGCAGGTCCCGAGAGGACGGTGCAGGGCCGACCAATCACAGGAAGATGCCACAATGACCAAAAGACCGGTGCTGGGCTGTTGCCAGCCGGGAAATGGTTTCAGTCTAGGAAACGTGTGCGTGTGTTCATGTGTGTGTGCACTGTATGTGAATTTAATAGTCTCTGAGTGTGAAGTGAGAGAATGGCTATCTCTGTTGTCTGTGTGTGTGTGTGTGTGTGTGTGTGAGTGTGAGTGTGAGTGTGAGAATGAATGTGTATGCCTGTGCATGTGTCCTTTTCTATCCCATTGTTCCTGATGCAGTTTAATCTCCCTTAAACCCAGATGATTTGTTATTTCCCCCGCTCTGCCACATACACACACTCGCGCACGCGCACATGTTTAAAGATCGTACGGTATTTGCGTGAGTCATAATTATATTTGAGAACGTTTTGGCGACGCACTCGTCATGTGACCTCAGCTGGGCTTTTTCGGTACCCTTTTCCAATTTTCCAAATATAAATGGGCCCCACGTGATAGACACTTCACAATGACCGCCGCATTCAACTCACAAGATAAAAAACACATTTAGCAAACACCTAAAACAAGGTCGCCCTTATTGTATGTGTTGTTAGATAACCTGTACATAACACATGAATAAACATGGAAACATTTCCATTTAATGAATTATAATCCATTTACATTTGTGTATTCATGGCTTCTTGTGTATATACAGTATGTTGTCTTCTCTCCTGAGACGATGTGGGTTTTGCTTTCGTTTATATTTTTGCTTAATAGCATGGCACTAAAAATACTTCAAAAGTTGCTTTAATAACTTTCTGCCGACTTTTCCCTCTTAAGTATAATATTATTGGAAATAGGGCCCTTCATATCTGGGATCAAAGCAGAATGTGTTCTACTTGAAAACTAATGACTCTACACAGACAGCCATTGACCCTATTCAAGTAACTCAGGTACAAAGATAGAATTAATTAATGGTCCATTGATGGATAAATGTGGTTTGAGATGAGGCTTAATCTGTGTCCTACATGCTGACCTCATTCACACCACACGATGAGTCAAATGGCAACATTTCTAAAAATGAATTCTCATCAGAGTTGAATCCATGGCTAAAAGTATTTTCTCTGGTATTAATATTCTTCTGTGTTAAAATGAAGAGTTAGTTTTCAGTTGACCCAGTTACTCTGTTTGAGTTGTCGTAAACTGCTGAAGCCTCATATTTACTGCAGATAAACGTTTTTACACAGCGAGGACTTTGGATTTTGTCAGTCAGACTTGAAAAAATGTGAATTTTTTGTTTTTTATCAGTAGGATTTCACCCTCTGGGTATCAACAATGCCCGTACAGAAACCCATGGCAAATGATCTAATAGTGATTTAAAATATTTCAGTCTGGAACAAAGTCGTGGACCTGACAGCAGACCGACTATCCCATCCCTTGACTAAAAGGTTCTTTGCAACAGTGAATGATAAACTAAAGGCAACATTTGCCTCAATGATAAGTCATTATCATTCATCAACTCCAAAACACTGTAGTACCTCCTTTAAAATACTGAAATTAACCTTTTCATATCGAGCTTGTAGACATGGCAGGCCAAAAGGTCACAGTGCTCGCTGGTTCCCAGAAAGGGTTTTTACTGAATCCATGTGAGTAGGCAGTGAGTAAGCTGTGTCTTTTTCTCCCCTCTGCAACTTTGTTTTCGTTCTTTTATTCCCAGTGTCCTGTGAAAACATGACTAATGCGCAGGTGGGATATGGGTCGTGATCTGCGCTTGAACATTCTACTTGCAATACAATGGACCGGCTGCCAAACTTAGATCGTACTCTGTACATAATAAACCCATAAATAGGGCTATCGTGCTTTTCATTTATGCCTGCTGACCTCTTTTATCATTTCCTAAATGCTGACGGCCTCAACATACTCACGCCTCACTATGGTGGCAACCATTTCAGAGAGATAAGCGCCCTCTGAGTCCTAATGTAGGTCAGAGAGGAGGGTAAGGAGTGTGAGGGTTAAAGGTGAGAAGCAGGTTTATCTCCTGTGTGAGTTCCTTGAATTCCTGCCAGCTGAACATAAACCCCCGTTTGACCAAGGAGACTTTGAGAAGAACTTGTGTGGTGCTTTATTTAGCGAGGCTGACATTCTTGAGCGATGGCTGAGAAGTCAGGCAACGGGAGAACGAGGAATTAGGCTGAAGGGAGATGGATAGATGTTAACCCCTCCAGTCGTAAGCATGCGCACAGGCCATTAGTTTGACTAAACACGAGCCATTAAGTTTGGCTATCACAACTCATGAAGCAAACACACTTTAGTACACCCACACAGACACACTTTCACCTCCACTGCATCAGAATCAAGAGTCTGCAGCATCCTGCGCACATCTCTTATTCTACTGGCCTATGCAATCATACTTTATAGCCCAGGGGATAATTGCTGGCAGCAAGAACACCAGCAAGACATTACCTCCCCAGCTTTAACTTGAGCTATTGTGGCTTGTAAATTGGATGGCGAAATTGCCTTTTGGGGAATCTCCTATACTATCTACCCAGGCTAAGCCCTAATTCTTCCCATTTAGATTAAATGTGAATAGCACCCAGTGTTGGTTCCCCCATGATCACATGAATTGAATATAAAGGTTGTTATGAGTGTGTGCATTCTGCATATTAATTCTCAATGCTTTTTCTGTGATCCAGTGTGTATATATTTATAGTCACAGATTTGCATATGCATAGAGAGTGTATTAGTTAAGTTTTTTTTTTTTTTACCAGCGCAGCACAGAAATGTATTTTGGTGCACACAATACTGGCAAGGCAAAAGAATGTGTGTGTGCCTGAATGGTTGTGTGTGTGGAAACTGATCGACAGTGTTAAAAGACCTATGACCTCGACAGTTATTCACACCTCTGGCCACTCACTCCCTCAAGATCCCTTCACTCTATTCACCGCCGTCTTCTTTGAAGCATTAATACGTGAACTCCTGCCACCGAGACATTCAGTAGTTTTTTTTTTTTTACTGAGGAGTGCTTTTGCTCTCTGTTTGACCCAGTTTGAGCTTCTCTCCACCTCCTGCTTGACTTCAAAGATGCAGAAAGTGGTTATTAAGAGTTTAGGAGTACGGAAGATGACGGGAGGCTTGAGCTTGTGTCAGATTTGATGAAGAGGAGTATTTTTCAGCCTGAATAACATGTATTAGGACAACATTTCAACACTTAGAGGTGTGTCCCATTGACATACTACAGTACATACTAATTGTATACAGTATTTAGTATATGTCTCACCCATAACTACAATCACATTTAGAATGATTAAAAGCATGTGTATGGACTCATGGATGGGTGGGAGGATGTGTGTCAGCTGAGACGTACTCATGAATACATTCCTCCAAAAAAAGCTTTAAAACTTGGTCAAAGTATTTAAAAAAAATCAAATGATGAATTTTTAATTGCAACTATACTCGACACACATTGTTGTCGCGTGAATGGCGTCATTGTAATTTAACTCAGGACTGCTGGTGTGCAGCGTGAAGCAAGAATCGTGTTCGCCTCACAGCCTTGCAAAACCAGTCCAGTTCCACTTAGGACTTCATTTCAATAAGGAACAGAGATCCTCACTACACCGGCTTGGCGTAAAACAAATTAAAATGACATTTCACATTGTATTAATAATCATTTTACGTGGATTTAAAACAGTTAGAAGCAGTCGTAGTAACAAACGTCTACTCTCTTATGAACATACCACCACACTGACCCGTCACGTCTGCATGCTTGCTGCTATATTTATGCACATATGTGACTGCTGCAGGGTGTCTGTTGAGGGGCCAGAGAAAGCTTTTCTTTTAAATGGGGCGCTCTATCTCTCCTCTCTTTTCCGACTCTTCGTACACAGTACACAAAGCAGCAAACAATCCCACTACAAATAACCGCACTGACATACTTCTAGAAAGCCATAGAAATGGACCCCTTTTTTGGCAACACGGAAAGTAAAATGGGAAGAAATATGGAAGCAGTCAACAGCAGCGCCAACCAAGTACTATAATTGATAGTTTTGACGGTTTGGTTGTTTACCGCGCTGTCAGATGTATTTATCAACATCCTCATAGTGAAGAATGGAATATGTCTGTCTGTGTATCTGGCTGAAACCGTGTGAATATAGAGTCTGGGCTTTTGGCTGCACCCAAAAGGTGGAAGCGTTACACAACTCGTACATGTGATTTCTATTTTCTTTTTACAACAGCAGCGGGGTCACCCACACACGCTTAAAATATCCATCGGTTGGGGGGGGATGAAGGTATGTGGGAGAGGGTGAGGGGGTGGGCAGCTGTGAAACAAAAAGACTGACATTTGTAGCGTAGGGTTTCCCCACGGCTCACCCTTCCACCTAACCTTTCATGTACTGTAATTCCCCCCCGCCTTGCTTCCTCTTTTAGGTTTTTACATCACATGGGGCACTAGCAGGGTTTCACCTCTTCTCCAGCAGGTTTCCCCCCCTCTATTCAAGAGCTGAAGTGAAACCGGAACCTACACGTTGTGTTCTTAAGGTTGGAAATCCATTTATAATAGTGCATTTATTAAAGTATAACAGTATGTCATACTCCATTGACCAGACTGGGTGGTACATTTTTGAAAAACGATTAATTAAATAACATTTGACTATTTTTAGAAATACAGATGAAAGTAATCCTTATTGTTTCAACAGCTAGCTTGGTTGTGGCATCAGGACTTTCATCTCCTCTATGTACATTTTCATGCGCAAAGAAAGGGAAGAAGCTGCTGTATCCAGTGAGGCAATGGCTTCTATTTTGGATTATACATAACTGAAAATGTCCAGTTGAAAACCTCTGCTGGCTTAATGACATAATGACTTACAAAGGGCATGTTTATATTTCCCAGTGAATAATAGTGGACGGCAGAGACTGAAAGAGAGAAAGCATGCTCTCGCTCTCTGTCGCGCTGTCTCTGTCGCTCTCTCTCTCTGGCTCTCTCTGTCGCTCTCTCTCTGGCTCTCTCTGTCGCTCTCTCTCTCTCGCTCTCTCTCTGTCTCTCTGTCGCTCTCTCTCTCTGGCTCTCTCTGTCGCTCTCTCTCTCTCGCTCTCTCTCTCTCTCTCTGTCGCTCTCTGTTGCTCTCTGTGTCTCTCTGTGTCTCTCTCTCTCTCTATCTCTCTTGCTCTCTCTCTTGCTCTCTCTCTCTCTTGCTCTCTCTCTGTCGCTCTCTCTCTCTCTCTCTCTCTCTGTCTCTCTCTCTGTCGCTCTCTCTCTCTTGCTCTCTTTCTCTCTCTCTGTCTCTCTCTCTGTCGCTCTCTCTCTCTTGCTCTCTTTCTCTCTCTCTCTATGTCACTCTCTCTCTCTCTCTCTCTCTGTCTCTCTGTCTCTGTCGCTCTCTTTCTCTCTCTCTCAGTCGCTCTCTCTCTCTCTGTCGCTCTCTCTCTCTCTCTGTCGCTCTCTCTCTCTCTCTGTCGCTCTCTCTCTCTGTCGCTCTCTTTCTCTCTCTCTCTCTGTCTCTCTCTGTCGCTCTCTCTGTCGCTCTCTCTCTGTCGCTCTCTCTCTGTCTCTCTCTGTCGCTCTCTCTCTGGCTCTCTCTGTCGCTCTCTCTCTGGCTCTCTCTGTCGCTCTCTCTCTCTCTCTCTCTCTGTCGCTCTCTCTCTCCCTCTTGCTCTCTCTCTCGCTCTCTCTCTCTCTCTGTCGCTCTCTGTTGCTCTCTGTGTCTCTCTGTGTCTCTCTCTCTCTCTCTTGCTCTCTCTCTTGCTCTCTCTCTCTCTTGCTCTCTCTCTGTCGCTCTCTGTCGCTCTCTCTGTCTCTCTCTGTCGCTCTCTCTCTCTTGCTCTCTTTCTCTCTCTCTTGCTCTCTTTCTCTCTCTCTTTCTCTCTCTCTCTGTCGCTCTCTCTCTCTCTGTCGCTTTCTCTCTCTCTGTCGCTCTCTCTCTCTCTCTCTCTCTCTGTCGCTCTCTTTCTCTCTCTCTCTGTCGCTCTCTCTGTCTCTCTCTCTCTGTCGCTCTCTCTCTCTCTCTGTCGCTCTCTCTCTCTCTCTCTCTCTCTCTCTCTCTCTCTTTCTCTCTCTCTCTGTCTCTCTCTGTCGCTCTCTCTCTGTCTCTCTCTCTCTCTCTCTGTCACTCTCTGTCACTCTCTCTCTCTGTCTCTCTTTCAGCAGGGGCATTTTCATTGTCGTTGCTGCAGTTGCCTTTCTGCATGTCCCCAAGGTCACATTATTCTCTTAAGATCCGACCTCTGACCTCCAACAAACCTGTCATCTCAAGTTTCCATGGAGACATATGTCATCAGGACCAGTGTGGCGTCTTGGCAGGCTATTTTTAACCGCCCGGAGACAGCCAGTGCCAGCTTAGTGCTCTGGAATTGGGGGCTAACGTCAAGCGACAGGGGGAAGTTCTGTGGAAGTTTAGGGACTTCCAGAGTGGGGCTTCCCAGCTGTAGTGATATCATGCCAGGGTGTCCTAACTGGAATGTGAATCATCCATCCACATGATCTGCTAATGTAACATTATGTCAGCCAGTGTTGGACAACCTGGAAAGTCCTTCAACAAGTAGTCCTAACAACTTGAGATGGGGGATTTTAGCCAGCTAAACATGCTGTCCGGCTCTACTTAGTTTAGCTTGTGTGTGTTTCCATTTCCTTTGATAAAGCAGGTGTTAATGTAAGGCTGCAGTGTCAAAGTTCTGTGTGTATATATTTGTCTTCTTGTGTGTGAGCGTCTGTTTGCTGAGGTTTATGTGTCGCTTTCATAAAGGCTTTTAGATCCTTGTACGTGAAATAGTTTCCATGTGTTGTGGCTTTTCAGAATACACACTTTTTGGCAACCCACGTGGAGACATGAACCCAAATAATATTCTGCAGTGTGTTATTGAAGGCACTTGGATTATTTGTGATATGCTCGGTCGTTGGTGTGAGAATGCGTCTGTCCAGTGGAAACTTGGAGCCTCTTGTTTATCGGTTCCTAGCTCTTGAGGTCAAGACTGAAAGAGAAGAGTGAAACATGGCGATCTAGTCAGTGGTGTGTTTGTGTTTTTGGCAGCTGTTGTGTACGTGAATCTGTGAACACCTGCATTCAACGTCATGTTTGCACATGTTACTACAAAAAATATAAATATTTATGTGATTCACAACTTAGCTTTTTTTTTTTAAATGCAGGATTTAACCATAATTAAAATGAAAAGATATTTATAATATATATTATTATATAACAGCTTGATAAGCCAAATCATTTTCCTTTTACATTAAATATTTAAATTTAAGATTTTGCATTTAACTTTATTGAAGCTTTTCTGCGTTTTCAGTTTGTCATTTCAATATCCAATTTCCTTTTTCCATAAAATATTTCATGGCCTGATTACTAAGCACTAAAATTATAATAGTTAATTTTGCGTCATATTTTTTTGTGCTGAAACAATGAGTCAATTATTAGATTTGATAAACACACGGTCATATCTCGATAACAATCGAGAGTCCTTTAAGTCACTTATGAGGAGTTGTTGCTTTTCTGTGGCGTATATTGGCTCTGAGAACTTGTGGTTGGCATTTTAAAACAGATCGTGGAATAATATGCAGACAGGAAACGTGGAGAGAAAGATAAAAGGGGATGACATGCAACAAAGGTCCTAGTCGGAGCGTAAAATTTGCACAAATCCTAGGGCTTAAGTCTATTTTCTTCCCTCTTATTGTGAGTTGGGCTCCGAGCGCTGCCAAAATGTGGATGAACTATATGCAGTGCTTTGCCTGAACGTGTCCTGTGTATACTGAAGTCGCTGCTCCTGCTCCTGCCGGCATGCCGCTTTCACTACCTGTACACTAACCTGTGTTTCAGTTGAAACAAATGCTGAAAATAATGTTTGCAACTTATACCTGAGTCTATTGTACAGATTGTTCTTAAAATATCATAGTTGGCTGAAGAAGCCTGGGGCAACCATTTGTGAAATTGCCGCCCTATTAATGGAGTCAAGAGATGCCTGTGTTATATCACATCAGTGAACTTCAAACAGGAGTCACTGTGACACCTCGGTCGTATAAGCAGCTAAACAAAAGAAGGATTTTCAAAGATGGAAACTTCCACTGTCCATCTTTGGCCGCTGTGCCAAAGTGTCATGGAGTCATGGCTGAAAGCTGAGAGCATCAACAGGCTCTCACAGACACACTAAAATACTTTGTCCCTCTATGTCTCTTTCTTTTTTATCTCTTGTTCTCTGAGTCGGACTCTAACACATGTCAGCACAGATCCACAGGTCATGACCTCCCACTTACAACAACTCAGAACAAAAAGATGGAGAGTGAGCCACTGGCAGAATGGTTTTATTCTGCTGATATAGAGATTTGTGGAGCATTCCTCCTGCACCCAAGGGATTTGACTTTACTTTTAGTTTCTTAAAGCATCAGCTGTTTATACAAGGACTGTGACACATAGTTCCCAAAGCTGTGAATGACCATTTTTCCACTTTAAGGTGGGTTTTCACATTCTCTCGTGCCAAAGCCAGGCTAAAGTGCTCTGATTTGTGTGTAATCTCCCCCTGTTACTCATCTAATGGTCTAGCCCATGCCCACTGATGATGACTATGGTGATGTCAGAGCAAAGAGCTCAAAGCGGCTTTAGCGGGGTGTAGAGTGGGTGGGGGGGGTGGTGAGGCTAGAGGTTAAAGAGGTGACATAGAAAACAATCCACAATAAGAGAAAAGATTAACAAATTCGAACCTAAATACACACATTTAAACACTTGTAAAAAGCCGATCTAGCATGTGCACACATTCACATATCCATCACACTCTGTAGTCACTTCCTCCACTGAACAATAGACACAAAGGGATTAAGACACACACAGCAGGATGCCAGCGGGAAATCGCCTCACTGCAAAAGTCCTGATCTGATCAGCACGGCGGCGCTTCTGAGATGTCGACAGAAGGTCACGTGATTGTGTGTGGTGCAGACCGGTCAAGGACTGGCCATGATGTAATGGTCACACGCATGCAATAGCACAGCCTTATGCATCACCATAGAACCTCAGGCAGACATTCGTCCTTGTGCACCACAGCAGCTGCCATCGCATTGGCTGAATAAACATTCACGGAGGGATTTCGGAGATTTGGGTAAACAACCGAGGCGCTTGGCTATTGGATGGAGTGGCGTTTTACTCTCATCATATTAACTATTTTCCTATTGGTCAAAAATTCATGTTTGGAGGGATTTAAAGAAGCTTTAGCTACTGGATAAAACGATTTGAGTGCTCTCCTCCCCTGCAGTATTAGCAGAAGTCTTCTTCAGGGACATGTTGAATATTGACATTAAATTAAGTCTTTACTTTCATGGAAAGAGCTGAAACCATTTCCTGGTACAGATGTCAAAATCAGTGGTTCAGCACTTCAGCTCCACATGCCCCGATCACCAACACAAAGAAGTTCTCAGAAAGGCAGAAAATTAAGTTCAACAATAGGGATCAGAGAATTGAAAAGAGCCATCAGTGTCTGGTTATTATTGGTGTTTGTGTAAGCAGCCGTGTAAGCAGGCAAATAAGCATCCGCGAAATTAATAGTACCGGTATTGTTCGCATGTATATTCATATCCCCTTTTAATTTCAGCTTTGGAGTCCTACTCGTACCGTCCTACTCGTACCGTCAATAGGCAAATGCCCTCTTTGCAATTGGCTGGAGTGGAGTTGGAGTTGTGTTCATTAGGGTAAACAAGCTGTGCTCCAGAGATAGCACTGAGGCCACTCACCCCACCCTGGCACTGAGCTGATAGTAATACCAGCCTGCATGCACACACCGACACACAAGCATCACTCAACGCCTCTGTTCCCTGTGTACTTGAATGCATCGCTGCACCACCAGCGCAGTAACACGGCTCAGAACAGAAACAACACAAACGCCCGACAACCACCATCACCACAGCTCTATGGTCGCCCCTGGCCGTCATTCTTATTCACACTCAGTGAGTTTTTACTGATGTGTCCAGTGTTATGCCCCGTCTGTGCTTGTGGCCCGCCCCAAGTAATGACCTCATCTGACAGCACAGCTGCCAGTAGGCAGCAGACTGCTTATGAAACCAGGCCATTCTATCCCTAAAATTCAGAGGTTGTGCAACTGGAGTGGGAGCACAGTGTGTGTCTGTGTGCGAGTTTGTGTGCAGCAGAAACGGTGTGATTATGCAACAGCATTGATATTGTGTCTGCAAATAAAATTCAAGGGAATTTTGAGCCTAGTTGTGCTGTTGAATGGCAATTTGTCGTGCACGCACGCACACACAGACACGCGCAGACTTTAACGTCTCGGACCACTTGTGAATAATAGATACAGAAGCGATGTGTCAAAGTCCTTGGAGTGGCCTGGAAACAGAGAGCAGATTAAATGTGCACCATCCCTGACCTCAGCCAGACCGTGTTACAAACCCACATACACAGACACAGACGGTATGCAGTGACGACAAGAATCTCCCACTGACCAATAAGGTCGGCTGGTAACTCCAGTTACCAGAGCTCAGAGGAGCATCTTCATAAGAGGAAGATGACTGTGTGTTTTTACCATCGAATTAAAAGTCCAAGCAAAAATCCAGCAGCCGATAAAATAGTATTTATCCTGGAATGTCAGGAATTATGGACAGGGGGACAACATTTTCCAAATTGGGCCCCTGATCCAAGGCTCCAGACTAACTTTTTACACCACCATTCAGGAACCATCAAAAAATATGATGGGCTATGTAAACCATCAACAACTCTAAATAGCTTTCCTATCTCTTCACTGAAATGCTGCATGTATTGATCATGTCTTTTACTCAGGCACTGTCTGTTCGTTCTTTCCTTATAATATCTCTTAATATTTGTGCCTTCATCATCTGTGACGAACATCAGTCATACCACTTTGGGGTACACTTGAAGATCTGGCCATTCTGAGTCAATTTTGCCAGCCTGTTGCACCAGGAGGAGCTCGTGTTCACGTCTTTTCTGCTGCTTCAAAGCTTTCCAGCCAAGAGCAAACATGACCTACTAATTGATAATTGGACTCTTGAACATCCTCTGCTTTCCAATCCCTCCGAACTTCTCCTCCTCCTTTTTAAAGAAGTCATGAATAATGAAGCGAGCTTTGCGTCATCATTTGTACGGGTAACAATGTTGGCATGTCAAGCCAAGGCATCTGATCCTCTCTTCCAATGACATGATGGAATATGTTGGCCGGTGTTAGCTTTCACCAGGTAAGGCTGCAATATTGATGAGGAGGTTGAGGCAGTTTTTCCACTGCCTCAACTCCCAGCGGCTCCTCCTCTCGTTGGCTTGTCCCGATCATTTGATACTATGCTGTGCCGGGGCAGAGACAGGGCCGACAGGTAGATGGCCGGGCGGGTCGGACGAAGCGTAGTGGAGAAGGGAAGGGAAGGGAGGAGTGGAGCGCGGCGTGCTGCACATTTTCCATCTGTCATGAAAGTGGAGCAGCTCATTATCGCAGAGTGCTCTCTACTGAGCTGACCTGAAAAGACAAAGAGAGTGTGTGTAGGTGTAGGTAGAGAATGTACATAGTATTAATGTGTCCTACTCGTACCTTTCAGAAAGGTCCAAGTCAGTGTGCGAGTGTGTAAAACAAATGCTACTGTACTTCTACCTCTATGTCTGTCAGTATTTGATTCAGACACCTTCATTTTTAAGATAAAGAGCCATCATTGTTGCATTTTAATCCCAATGCATTCCTGCATCCATCATCCAGCAGTCAATTGAGGCATCAAACTGACACTTTTGTACAATCAAGAGGACATTGTTTCCCTCTGTGTCCAAGCTGTCCTCCTCCACTCGGATAAATCATCACCCTCAAAAGCATATAAATAATGTAGCGCGGGCAGCGGTGTTAAAGTGGCAGGCAGGTGAACGCTGGTGATGTGAGGAGGAGCATGATGATAGCAATATAACTAATGGTTAAAAGAGAATAAATGAGTGGATATTAAATTATCTTATGTTCTTATCATCAGGCCACTTGTGTGTGGGAGTTTTATCTTCGTCGTTGCATCGTAAGCAATAGCACAAACAAGGAATAAGTATGTTGAAGTATTGCTTTTCATTTGAGCTTTTTCAGTATATACTTAAAATCTGAAACCCCCGTTGTCTTGATGTGTCTTTCGGTTTCAAAAGGAGAAGGCTTTTTTTTCCTTGCTGATTTGAGAACCGGGACATTGGTCCTTTGTGATGAAATCCACCTAGTGCACTATGTGATGAACATTAACAATTTCCAAAGGGATAGGATATAAAAGAGCTTTGTCTGTATGCTTGATCCCTGGGGTTTAAGGTCCCAGTTGAGAATTCAGCATGTCAATTTGTGGCTGTGCTTGAGGGCACAACAGAAGCAGTGGCTCTGACACAGGAGGGGAAACAGAGTAAAAGAATATTAGAGAGAGATGATCAAGGCACAGCAGGGAGAACAGGGGAGAGAGTAACAAAATAAATCTAGAGGGACCTTGCGGATTGGTTATAAAGCCTCTGAGCCCAGCTGTCCATCTGAATAAAAAGCTTTTTCCAGTTGTTTTTTCTTTTCTGTTCCTTCTCCTTACATGCAGACTGACTGGGATGTAAAGCTTTGTCCAAAAATACCCAAAAAGAAAATAGCTGCTGATCATTTGGGATTGAATTTGAAAAATGGTCCTTAGTGCAGCAGAATTCATGGTGTGAGGCCACAAACCTTAGCAAACAATTTGTAGCTAACTGAATCCTTCCGCAGTCTTTACCACTGGTGCCTCGACTGGAATTAACTTCCCTTCCCCGCTCAACCGTGATGATTGATTTCAAGGTCTAGCTGCAAACCTGTCCAACCTGTACTTGGCAAAATAATCTGTTCTCAATAGCCATTTCATAATTTGTACTCCCTCAGTTTGACATAAAGGATACAGTAGAGGGCATAATTGATTACCTGCTGTGTCCTTGTTATGTCTGCAGCCTTGGAGCGGTGTATGGCCCTGGGTGTTGTGTCACAGTTCTAGTTACAGTACATGGCTGCCATGGTTAGTCAGAAAACAGGCCATAACCTGTTTGATGTTCCAAGCTTGATCCTAAAATGGAAACTGTGGAAGGCAGCGAGTATCAGAGCTGCTTTGTGAAATAATTTATCTCACAGCAGCAGCTTAAACATTAATGTTAAGCTCACCAGCAGACATGCTGATGTTGTGCTGAATATTAACGCAGGGTTGACCATGACTTTGGATTGTCTGCTGGAGACTAGAAGAACTAGAGTAGGGGTAGCCAACACGGGGCCCGTGAGTGCCTGCAGGGAGCCAATCAGTCACCCGCAGGGCACTTTTTAGAGTTCAAAGGTTGTTTTTTTCCTGAGGCCAGCATATTTTTTAAATTCTTTGCAATGGGAGCGCCACATATTTACACTATGCTACAAACGGCAGCGTTGTGACAAGGCGCAGAGCTGAGTGCTGCACGTTTCAACTTTGGGTAATACTCTGCACTTGTCACTGTACATTTTTACCCAGCCATCCAATCACAGTAGAGGAGGGGCGGGACTAAGGGCTCTGTCCAACTTCAGCTCTGGAACCAAACGATGTTTGTGATGTTTCCTCGCCCACAAAATCTTATAAATAATTCTCTCTCCCTACAAGCTTCAGCCTTCTCTTGATCCAGATTAAGTATCAGATCAAGTAATCTACCTTGTGCCGACATTTTTACTTCTTTTTACATTTTCAGCTGGGAAAAAACTTTGTACAAATGTGTGACATTTTGTCAACAACTTGTGTTTACTCTGAGCAAAGCAGGAAGTGATAGTGTGACGGGGGTCGCGATTTATACACATGAGGCCGCTGTTTGTTTCCTGTTACCTACTAACAGTCAATTTCACTTTTGTTTAACCATGACCACAAAAGTCCCCTAACCTAAACCAAGAAGCTATTTTAACCCAAACCACAATCTTTGCATAAACCTAATCCAAGTTGAGTTTGTGCCTGAACCTAACCAAACCTAACCATCGAGTTGTCGCATCATTAAATGGTTTTCTTTTTTAAACTACCATGAATCAGACGTCATGATCAGTAAATGCTTCTAGATGTTGTTTTTGGAGGGAATTTTCTTTTGGTTTCATTTGGAGGACTGGTTGTCTGCTGCCACTGTTCAACACTGTGCATTAATTGTTTGCTTTAGCTCACAATGTAAATGCTGGTCATGTCACACGAATTGAACTATAACCCAGCAAGGGGCGCAACCTCTTTTGGTTCCTTAACCCCAAAAGACGGGAGTCATACCTGGACACACATGGCTACAAAAGCAGCAAGAGAAATTCTCGGCTACTGTGACCATTTCCTTATCAATACTGCCTTTTTCTTTTATTGCTTTACAATGGAAAAGTAATTAATATTTGGAGTCTGGCCAAGAGACATTTAGATCTCCGCAATCTCTGATTCCTTTCACTCATCATCCATCCTACTTATTCAATCGTTTCCTTCCTTCCCTTGTAATAAACACGCATTACCTTTCCAAATTGCATCATCAACGGGTGGAGAAATTGTCAACTAAGCATGACACTGTTCCAACCGGTTTGGCCCATCTTGTACTTATAAAGCCTGAAAGACCAAAGGTGGCTGCGCAGTGACTGTGGCTGAGGACAAAGTTTTGCTCCTTTCAGATAGGGCACAGGGTTCATCTGTTGCTCACAGTGGATTATTTATTTTTTTCTTTTGTTTAGATGTCTTATATTAAATGTATACTGTTTGCTTTGCTCTCATTTTTGACAGTAAAGTATATGGAAGGAAGATATTTTCTAAATGGTTAAAAAAAGGGCTGTGAAGGAGAAGAGAAGGAGTCTGACTAAGTGTGTGTGTGTGTGTGTGTGTGTGTGTGTGTGTGTGTGTGTGTGTGTGTGTGTGTGTGTGTGTGTGTGTGTGTGTGCGCACTCACTTAACTGACTGCAGATACTTGACATTGTCCACTCCCTCTCAAACCCCTGGCCATAGTGGAGACATCTATCTTGAGTTGGTTTATTGAAGAGACGCGCTATATGGGCCCTTTGAACCTTGATGAACGTCGTGGGGGGATGGGATATGAGTCCAGCCTAAGCCTAAGAGCTAAATAACCTTGTTGTGCTAATACAGTATGTCGATAAGCCTTTAAAAGCTCAAGCTTTAATCTTCATAACTTATGAAGCATTAAAAGTCTACAATAAGCAAAATATTTCCCTGCTGTGGCAAGTTAGTGTTTTAATCTACGAGTGAGTGTGTTTGAGTCTGCAAAACGTTAACCCCAATCAGTATGGAAATAATTCTATGGTGACTTGACTAGACAGCTACAGTATGTCCTCAGCTGACCTAGTTAACCATGTGCATAATATCCCTCTGCTCCAATTGCTGTTGACTCATGGAAGGATGACTATGTCTCCTGTATGCAAGGCAAGGCAGAAGCGGAGTCTTAATATGTGACTGAACACCATGAACTCATTTAACTTTCCAAACCTCATTTAACTTTGCAGGAGATCCATTTTACATCAGCAGAAGTTTGATCAAAGTGCTTTCTTTGACTTTTATGTGAAAGACGACATCATATTTGAATTTGTTTTTTGTAGCGTACCCTTTAAAAGCTTTGAATCAAACATCTCAATAACGTATCAATAATCTGTGCCAAACGTATCTAATGGACCTATCCAGAAGTTATTTATGATATTCATGCTTTAGTTAAGCCTTTTTATATTTACTATAAGTACAATATTGAACTTTTTTAGATTATGTAACAGTCTTTGTTATGTGTTTATTTAGTTTACAGTCAATCACAGCCTCTCTTCCTATACCGTGTAGTTTTCTCAAGTTTTTAACGAGGTCCATTATCTAAGAGTGTTTATTTTAAGCAACTACTGTGCTTGTGAAACTAAAGTTGAAGTGAAGTGAAGTTAGAGCCCACATACAGTGCTTTACAAAAGTATTCACACCCTTTGGCGTTGGTCCTATTTTGTGCATTACAACCTGGAATTAAAATGGATGTTTATTTGGATTTTATGTAATGTACCTACACAAAATAATCTAAATTGGTGAATTAAAATGAAAAAGACCAGACCACCACTTTAAGCTGCACCCTCTACAGAGATTCCCTTTCTTTTGGGCCACTCTTCCATAAAGCCCCTCCCCCAAATACCTTTTGGCAAACTCCAAACGTTCTATTTTGTAATAATGGATTTAATGGTGATCTATTAGATCATGTGACACACAGGTGGACTTTATACAGATGTAGGGGGCTTCATAGCAAAGCAATATTTGTTTTATAGTTTCACTTCACCTATTTTGTGTAAGTCCATTGCTATAAATTACAAGTACAAATGGGAACTTCCGTAGTTTTGAAAGTTTTGGACACATTTAATGTTTGACCTGATGATGGCACTAGATGAAAAGTTAAACTGAAGTGATTACAAATGTATCAGGGAAATGAACGTTTGAACGAAATTTCATGGCAATGCATTGAATAGTTGTCAACACATTTGATGAAAAACCACAAAACCATGGTGGAGCTAAAGGAAAAGTCACCAAAGTCATTAGGATACATCCTCTTGTGAACATGAATGTCCATAGTACGTATGTTGGGGCAGTCCATTGTACAGTTGTTTGAGATATTTCAGTCTGGATCAAAGTGGTGGACTGACCAACACTCTAGCGACAAGGCTAAAATGTTATCAAAACTGCTGTCGCCGGGGGACGGGCTTAGCGTGCATGTGTGTTTGTTGGAGAAGTGGGTGTGTGTCGATGTAGTGGTGTTTGTTTATGTGCAGGGAAAGTGTGTCATGTAGAAGGTAGGCAGATTAAACGTTGCTGTCTTATCCTTCTCGTTGTCTTGACTGCACATGGACTCATTTGCTCACTGGTTTCCTCTCTGGCTGAAAAGGAGCTCTTGAACACCCCACTGAGTCTCCCAACTAACACACACAAACACACACTTGGTCCCACTTCCTTCCCTAATTGCCCCGGGGGCTTACGGGACCTTGGTATTCCACTCACTCAGCACTTAGAGTTTAGCTGCTCGCCTGTGTCAGGGCATGACAGGCTCACCACCATGTATGTCTCGACAGTGATATTGCTCCGTGGCAACGTGTTAACACTTGTGCCACCCTTACAAGCACAGCACGATGAGCCATGGCACTGAGACAGGTAATGATGTAAGCTTCCCGACAGTCACTCCGGCCACTGCTCGTTGTTATGATATCATTTTCCCTCTCAGTATTTATGGATATGTGGTGAGTATGTGTAAGGCGATGTTAGCTAGACCCAGGGGATGACTTGAGTGGGAGGAGAACACTTCCTGTTTGTTAGAGTTTTAAATTTGAAGGGAAATGTATGTAGATGCAGTAATTCAACTGTTATACTTGGCTGTTCCCAAGTATTGTAACTCAACTATTGAAGTGCTTTTTATTCCTTGTTGTATTGAAGTAACGGAGTATTCACAGACTTTGCTCTAAAATTGCTGCTCTAATATGCAAATGTGTGCACATAACAGCATAATATTATTGTTCAATTCTTTGTGTGCAACTGTGTCTGCTTATGCATGAATGTATCCACATCTATTGTACGTACAATCTGTCACTCCACAACATGAACACGCACAGAAGCAGTAAACCATCATTGACTTGTAAACGCAACTCAAAGCAGCTGAGCGTCACAAGGCTAGACTGCTTGCCACAAAAGTAATCTTTTACAATTTGAATGACACTTGATGCTTTAACTGTTCCAACATCCCAGCTGTTTCAGTGGAGCAGCTCAGTAGCCGGCAGTAGGCCGCGGTCATACTTGGCAGCACCCAGGTGTGAATGCGTGGAATTGTTTAAAAATGAAGCACAGTGCAGCTGAAAACAGAGCGTGCATGTTTGTGCAGCAGTCTCTCCCTGAATTAATCAAACATTTCCTTCAGTGGCACCGCCATGCTGTCTATTTGAGTGGTTGCCTTTTGTTTATTCATGGTGCTTAACCTCTGTATACATGATTCCAAACATAAGACCTCTCTTCATATAAGAAGAGTATTTAGGATGTAGCGAAAGGATATATTCTTACACCAATTTAACCCATTGTAAAGTGCACTTCATTCAAACAGACAGAAACAAAATAAGACTCACCAAAAACGACTTGATTAGATTTTAACCAACTCTTGTTTGGTCAAAATAAACCCTAAATTCACTAAACTAATTGTGACACAAATCGCCCCTAAAAAACCCCAAAAAACCAACAACCGGTAATGTACCCCGCCAATTGCCCATAGCCCATAGCCCATATATTCGTCCAATAGATCAACCCTCGATGGGAATAGCAGCCCAGCGTTTGTAGCAGGTTAGGTTAATGTCAGATTAAGTTCCTGCAAAACTAAAATCATTCCAACCGACCTTAGCTCATTACGTGTTAGCGAATGTTAGCATGCACACACGGAAGCTAAGATGGTGAGCATAGTGAACATTATATTATACCTGCTCAACATCAGCATGTAAGCATTGGTATTTTGAACATATCAGCCTGCTGACGATAGCTGTGCCCAAGTACAGCTTCATAGAGCTGCTAGCATGGCTGTAGACTCTTACGGTACGTTCCAAACCTGTGCTAACATACTACTTAGTATGCCAGAAAAAATATTTTGTATGCCCTAAAACATAGTATGCCAAAAATACCAGGATGGACCCTGTATACTTTATCATTTCTGTGTTATGGTTTCATGGCAAGAAGCATTTACATTTTGTACTCATGTCTGCGTGTCATGGTTTGATACTTATGATTCTCATGATGCCTCGAAAACGTTTAGAAGCTAGTAGAGCAGTGGTGGCACTGTAATCCCTGGTGTGTGTGTGTGTGTGTGTGTGTGTGTGTGTGTGTGTGTGTGTGTGTGTGTGTGTGTGTGTGTGTGTGTGTGTGTGTGTGTGTGTGTGTGTGTGTGTGTGTGTGTGTGTGTGTGTGTGTGTGTGTAAGTGAGTAGCATGCGAGAGAGTGAGGGGAGTCTAATCCTGCTGTGTCTGATGGTGTATGACTTATAGTGGGTTTATGTATGTGTGTTTATCTGCCTGTCTTGTATATGTGCACTGTCGTATACCGTACCATGATTGAGTGTAATACTCACAGACACATGTGGTCTCTCTCTCACACACACACATGCATGCACGCACACTCACACACACACACACACACACACACAAGGATCAGACCAAATGCCTCTATCCAACCCCCTGCAGTCCACTATCATCGTATTCGCTGGCATGGTGCACAGCTTAGCCAACAAGTTGACTTGTGTTTGTTTGTGTGTGTGCTTCTGTCAGTATCTGTGTGTTTGTCACACGTTACTCACCCCCACCACTTTTCTCTCATTCATCACCTCTCGTTATTTTCCTCCACTTTTCTCACCTCCTTCCGTCTTTTCTCCCTGTTCCTCCGCCTCCTCTCCTCCAGAGTATACGTTCTTTAACACCAGGGCACATGGAATAAACAATAACCTTGCAGGAAAACTGAAGGCTTGTCAAGCTAAGTGCACGAGTGACTACGTGATAGCTGGGTTGAATGGCTACAATCCTCTTGGAAATTGGCAGAATCTTACAGAAAATATATGTATCGAGCAGGATGCTCTCTTTCAGACACATGGACATCACGGTGATAGAAAAGGAGAAAGCATGAAAGAAAAAAGGCGTATGTAATTGGGTGTTGTTATTTCGAATCAGTGCAATCCTGCAGTTTTGTCCAGCAGGAAACATGTTTCTCTTGATAAATCCCTACAGATTCAAAGAGAGCAAGGGTGAAGCTCAATGCTCAACGTGTGCTTTCATAGGATTTACAGAAAACCAAAGTTAGATGTTGAAAGAATAATATACTCACCCAGTAGAAGAAACAAGGACAATCTGACAAGTAGCACTCGTCATCAGAAATGGAGGTTGAGTATATAATTGGATATGGTCCAGATAAAAATTATTTGCTTTGAAGTGTCTTTGCAAAAACAATTAGGACGCTGAAAAACTCTCTTGGCAATTTTGCATTCACTTTTGAGACGTTCCATAAGTTTAGCTTGTCAGTTTCCCGTCTATCATCAAATCTTCATGGTGCAAGGCTTCATCAGTCTGGCATCATCCAGAACATTCTGAAAATTCCTGATGCTGTTTGTATCCGTTAAGAGCCATTATCTGTTCATATCCTAATAATGTATTCATGTGTTCATTCGCATCCCTAGTAGACAGTCCAATATACCTAAAGTTGATATCAGACTGATAAGCAGGATACTCCTTTAAAAGCACTCCTTTTAATTCAATTTTAACCTTATAACTTCGATTGAAACCAGAGAAATTATTCTACTAAACAAAGTCAAAAAACAACTAACACACTCAAGCATCAGGTACACCTTAGAGTGAAAAGTAAATGCAACCCTCAATGTTGATGGAAAACAAGGTTTGTCATTGTTTTATTTTGGAAAATGCCTCATAGGAAATGTGTTGCAGACGTAGGACACCTAAATGAAATAAAGCTTTAGTTTTCAAATCTAAGATTTATTTTTCATTCTTTCCTTTTTCCTAAAACAAAGAATTTAGTTGGATTTTAAGTCTTTTTTCCCTTCCCAGGATGTGTTTTGTTACAAATAACTCATACAATGGCTTGACATCTGGCCAGTGGTTTGTTATGTTCTCACAAACCTTTACACAAGCTGTGTGGGTTAGAAAGAAAGAGACAGAAAGAGGGACAGTCAGGGAGGACTATCCCAAAATAAAAAAGAATTTAGATCTGAAATAAAAAAAAGAGATGAGGGGAGATAAATATGCAGAGCCTAACTGACAGGAGCAAGGGTAAACAAATGTGCACGCATGATAGAGAAAGTGAGATAGGGAGACAGATGGAGGGAAGAGAAAAGCAAATTCAATGACATCACTGGAGTTGTTCTGTGCATGTGTGGAGAGTAGATGCGAGTGTGCTGGGCAGAAGGGAGGGCTGAGAGCGAAGCTGTGACGTATTGTAATCTGGAATACTGAGAAACCCAGCTGTGCAGAATCTGGGCATAGCGAGGGCTTATGTTACGTCATACAAACACACACACACACACACACACACACACAGCCTATCGTGAGTCCTGAAGGAACACTACTGTCACTAGGGAGAAAGGTCAGGAGGGTTAGCTCACGTGCGTGTACGCTGTGTTTGCTTTTTCTAGCCCCTGTTTTGATGTACATCCTTTTCACTAACAAATACCAGAAAATATTGCCACCCATCATCTCCTACTGACACTATTCTCTGAGCCCTCCTCTTCTTCTGTACTGCCTTGCATCCTGGGTAGGAAGCAGTAATGCCAGATGGAGACGTGGTCAGCCTCATGTCGCGAGCCACAGTGCAGGATGGGCTATTTGGACCCCATTCTCTGGCGGCAATCTGCCCAGGGCGGAAATAACTCTTTTGAACTGGAAATACAGTATGTTTCTAATGCACCTCCAACCAAATGACTGATGGCACAATCGCTGCGAAGAGCAGAGGGAAATAAAGATTCCTAGCACCACAACCATATTTGGCAATGGCTTCAGGAAAAGGAAATAACTCTACCCATGTGACCCTCCCTTCTTCGCTGGTTATTTTTGACCTTCCCCCTGCAGCTCCCTTAACCCCGAGCTCCTCTGTACTTCTTTTGATAAACATCAACTCTTAACAACATGACTTTTATGGTCTGAAGAGTATAGCATCCCCAGTGCTTAACCCATTCAGTACGTTGAGGCTATGAAAATAAATGTTTATTCACATTGTTGCGTGAGGGCATATTTACCCTCGGGGGGTCGTCATGAAATAAGGTCATCGAGCATGGTTGCATAATTATTTGTACGCACCACACATTCAGCGCACGGTTCTATTAATAGAACACATGTATAAATCTTCTGTTGCATTATGTGTCAACCTGATTTATTCATCCCATTCCAATACACCTGAGGGTCATTTATAAAAGCTGACACAAAGGTGGGAAAAGAGCTCGATCATTTCAGCTAGGCCTTTTGATGGATGTCTCAGAGAATATTGAGGCCACCAACAGACTCCCGCTTATTTTATCTTTGCATAAAATGATATGAACAGAGCCTTTGTGTTGTGACAGATCACCTACATGTTTCAGATAAAAGCTGTTATGTTTCTAGTAACAATAGCAGCAAAGGTGCACCAAAAGGTTTGGTCAGATAATAAATATCTCCACGGATTGCAACAACATTTGGTGGTCTCTGGAGGATAAACCATTACTGAGGTGAACACCAATACAAAACAATTCATATGTCTAACACTTCAGGTTACAAGACTAATCTAATATTGTAGATCTGAAGCTACCAAGATGAGTGTGAGTTATAAATGTACAGATTTATTTTGGTAATAGCCTGGATTTCCACAGGAATTCATTTGAATGAGGCCAGTCAGGCAGCTCATGAGCCTCTCATTGTTTTAGAACCATGAATGTGTGTGCCAAATGTAGTGCAAATAAATCCAGTTGATGCCAAGCTCTTTTACTGAATACGTAAAAACGTTGGCCCAATGATGGCGCTAGAGGAAAAGTTACACAGTCACCAAAACCAAAAATGACAACCTCAGGGTGCTATTAGAAGAATAAACAGGGGATCACCAACTTTATTAGGATTCGTCCACTGGGGACCATGAATATCTGTAAAAATGTCGTGGTTCAATCCAATAATTGTTGACATATTTCAATCCAGACTAAAGTGATGAACCGACCGGCCGATCAACAGAAAGACCAGCTAACATTAGCCTAAAGCCTCACGTCTAATGCATTAACTAAATAAGCTGTTAGCTCAGTCAATAGCTGGGTCTCCACTCTGATGTAATCTACTCTACATCCGTAGTGAATCCTTTGGTGTTTCATGGCCAAATGCAAAGCCCGAACCTGTCCCATGAAACCACTAAACAGCACAGTACACTGTGTTCCTGGGCCACTCTTGGAGAGTTAAGAGATTGTGCCTCAAGATTCTTGAATTGTCTCTTTTTGGAACTTTGAGTGTTTAAAAATGGAACAAGAAGAGAGAGGGATGATGAATGTAGCGTAGGCGAATTTGTAATTCTGTGAAAGAAAACTGCTTTTGTGGTAGAGGATTATTATAAAGGCTCCTCAAATACTCAATCTCTAGAAGAGGGTTTACTTTGCCCGCAGGAAATAACTGTACTAAAAGGTTGTGTGTTTGTGTGTATGTGTGTCAATCGCTTACCATTCTTAACCGTCCGTCAAACATAGGGGTTGACGACAGCGTATTTTGTGTTGCATCTCTCCTTGCATCTTCAGTAGACAATAAACATCTAAAGGTGGGAGTGTTTTCCAAAATACAGCCTTTGCAGTGCGTTGTGACTCTTTCCTGTGCATTATCAGCACTTCCTGTCATTAGCAGGAAGTCTGGATGTGATTAAAATAGATGGAAACTGGAGTGCTATTGAAATAGACAGAGACAGTAAGGTCATTATTGCTTTGCCCAGAGGAGAAAGACCTCTCCCAGGTCTCTTAAGTGCTTCTCCTTCTACTTTACCATCATCTGAATCCTCTTGTCACCGCCGGCCATCTGGAAGACAGGCTCCATCAAAATGAGAGTGGTATTGAGATGTGTCAAAGTCGCAGCAGGAGATGCCTGTCATGGTTAGAGAGTTCTGATAGGTTGGTGTCATAAAGAATCACATTCACTATCCTTGTCAAGCATAATGGGATGCAAGCAGTTAATCTTTAGTAAACATACTCCTTCAAGACCGCGAGGAAGGCAGACATTTAGTTTCAAAAAGTTTCCAGCCTCCTCTCACTCCTTCATCTTAGCGGCAGTGCTTTCTGCAAGCTGCTGCTGGAAGTTTAGTACTTGAACATTGCCATACGGACGCCGTGTTTGAACCCACAGTAGTCATGCTTGACTGTGTTTGCGCTCGCAGGCTAGCTGTGTGCTCACATACCATAATTAGCGTAATGAGTTATTTATAGCCAGCTGTGGAATTAGCTGCGGAATTGCTAGGCAGCCTCAGGGCTGATTAAGCCACTTGCCAATCAATTATTTATGGCTTCCTGGAGAAGAGTAGCTTGTCCTCTTTTGTATGCAACACCATGGCAACACAACAGGAATCAGAAAGCGTGTGGAGAGGAAGTAGACCCTGTGATAGAATCAGCTGTGCCACCCTTGTCTGCACCATCTCCCTCTCTCACTCACATTCACACACGGCGCTCTAATCTAAACCATACTTTTATTAGGAGCCCTCTATGAACTCCCTAGACCCAATAAAAGGTGTTTATGTTCTGTATTTGAGGGAAAATAAATAAACTGTAAGGATGAAATTAGATAATTCCCAGTTGGCGAGAAGGAGGAACTGACTGAACACGGCATAGAAAATGTGCTTTTCATCCAGTTACTATGAGATCAGGTAAACTACCTCTGGATGGTAATAAACACAGTTAATGAGGTTCCCAGGGTCCCCAGAACTTCTATGTCACACTCTAACTGTTTCGGGAGTGCAAAGTCCCAAGAGGTAGTGTATTCCAAGCCTTTGTAGTCGTGAAAGGAGCGATTTCTGTCTTATTCTAGAGAAAATTATGGCTTCAACAACAGAAGATCTTCCATTGCAAAATTGCAATTCTGTGTGAAACTATTTCCTGTCATATTACGGTCGCCACATCCCCCCCATGAGTAAGGGTGAATCACTGGCATGTCAATCCGGCAGCAAAAGCAGCTTAGTCATTTTTTTTGTAGGTTAGAGTAGGCGGCCTGCAAAACTAGTTCTAGTTGAGAAATGTCCTTTCTGAAATGACAGAGTACTCCGCAAAAGTCTTAAAAGAAACACTACGTTTACCTGTAGTGGTATCCTCTCTCCCTTTCCTTGCTACCAGAAACATACACTCCCACAGGTCAAGGCAAACACATCAACCAACAGTACATCACAGTCCAATGAAAGTGAGCGCTTTTCACCTCACAAAGTGATCGGACCAAGTCTACCCTCTGCATGTCAGCGAGGGCAGAGCGGCGCTTTGAGGCAAATTTCAATCAGCCTGTCTCACTCCTACACAGCTAGTTGGCTTCTGGCTGTGTGGGAGGTCCACAGGACATTGCCTTGGGCTGTATCTTCACAGATCTGCCACCCAAATTGAATCTAAAATCTAAAATCCTCTGCAGTTTTTCCTTATCCACTTTTCTCTACTTATGTAAACCTTGTCCTTGCAGAAATTGCTGAGCCTAAAGTTTGCAAACTAAATCTGTGCAAAGTTCCTCACACAGCAAACAGCAAATTCTGACACAGGAGACTTTTATTAGTATCAGCACAGGAGAGCATTTATTTACCTACTGAACAAAAGTCAATAGAGCCGGTACAGTGTGTAGAGGTGTCAGGATTTGTCAGTGTTAGCGGTTTTGTACTGAAAGGATTAATTGGTTAGTCATTTGACAGAAGCAAAAACTACTAAACATTTGTTGGTTCCAGCTTTTCAAATGTGAAGATTTCTGCAAATGTATGAAGCCGCAGCAGCAGCCGGTTAGCTTAGCTTAGCTTAGCAAAATACTTGAAGCTCGAAGGCTCACTAATTATTATTTCATTTCTTTGTTTACTCTGTACAGAAATTAAAGTGTAAAGACAGCAGATTATTATTTTTTGCTGAATGTGCAGAACTATCTTTAGCTAACGGAGCAGCTAATCAGCTTCAGCTTCATAGTTATTGTACGTATAAGCGTACTATTACTATTACTATACGTACTATTATTTTAAGTATAAAACATCTTTTTACACAAAATGGGATGGACAAAGATAACCCAAAGGCCTCATTCCTCCTGATGTTCAACAGAAGTAAACTTATACTTACAATATGAAACGCATTGTCATCACTTACACCCATGTGGATTATTTTTTTTATCCCTTCCTGACTCCTTTTCTCACTTTCTTTCTCACATTTGTCGTCTCTAAACAGTATACTCTTTGACACAGAAGGACATCTGTTTGCCCAGGGCCTCATCAATCCCAGCATACCTAGCTGTTGCCCAACTCTTTTTCCTACCTGCTGTCTACTCGTTTGCCGACCAATCATCACTTTCTCATTTGGGAGAAATTAGGGAGAGGATGTACACACAGACAGAGATGATATACACATGAACATGTACTTTGCGTGCGACGACACAGACACACATTTAAATACACACGCAGTATATTGTTTGTTTCGACAATGCTTTCAGTTTAAAAAATAACTCTTAAGAGCGACACACACCTACAAATCTGAATGCAACACATCAACAGTTGATTGTGATAGCTTTAAAAGACCATTGTGTGTCTATAGACATGTGCATATATACAAAAGAGAAGAGCTTTACCTCCAAGGAGATATAAATTAATAATGTTTGACATCAAGGGTAGCTGAAGTAGCTACGGCAACACATGGTTTGAAATTGCAGTTTGTGTACCAATGTTCATGGTGAATAAATGTCATTATTCTTCCATGTTTTTTAGCCTTCAGTCAACATTATTTTTAAGGGCACAGTGTACAGGGGTCTTTTCAGTGTGGATGCGGCTACTCAATGTTTACCCTTTTTTATAAGAAATTCTAAAATATGGGATAATAATAATGTAGCCCTGGCATGTGGGCTCTTACAAACCAACTGTTGCTCAGGCACCTGTCCCATTGCTCCCCTTGAGCCTACATAACCAGCATACACTCAGCCTGCACCTGTTAGTCTTGGCGGTATGTGTCATGCTGCCTTGCAGCCGCTCTGTCTTGTGTATTCAACACATCGTTTTTATTTTTTGCATAAAGGACATTGCAAGTATTATCTGCCCCCACCATGACTCCCAAGCTCCTTCGTCCCTCCTTCAACGCATTAAAACAAAATAGGGATGTTAATAATTAACCGCTTAACTGTTAACTGCATTTTGACAGTAAAAAATATATATACTGTATATCAACCACATCACCCCTTTGCTAATCTTGTTAGTTAAAGGTTCATGGTCATTTAATGAGGGTTGGCTATTGGTCAGAAAAACAAATCTTAATTAGCACCCTAAACAAACCTGTAGCAGAGCACATACGTTTTCTCTCTTTGTCCTAGTTAATCCCACTATCTGTCTCCTCCATTCATTGTCATCTATCCTTGTTCGATTTAGATTCTCTCATACTTAAATGTCTTTGTATGCCCTGTTGTCTGTCCACATTTCCTTCGACACACACACACACACACACTCGCGCACACACTGCTTGGCTTTCGCCCCTTACATCATGTTTCCATTGCTCAATGAAAGGCGAGCTGTATCATGTGCAGCCGTTGTTGTCACTGAGAGACAAATGAACAACCTCTGTCTCATCTTTTGTTATTTCCATCTCTTCTCTCGTTCTCCCGCCTTCCTCCAGTCATCTTGTTTTGTGGAGGCGTATTTAGCAGTGACTTTATTAGACGGCATTTTCTTTAAAAGCAATGTGTAACAAAAAGTTTGAAAATGGTTTCCTGATTTGAAGATTTGAAACATGCCAATGATTATTCATTACTTCATGTTCAACTGCAGGTCTGATACATAGTGTATCTACACAGATGTTCTCATGCTTGTTTTTGTATCCTTCACACACACACACACACACACACACACACACACACACACACACACACACACAGCCCTGTGACTGTTATTTCTGTTCTGATTCATTCTTTCATATTTGCATAATCTAATTTCTGTGATTCAGCAGTCACAAAACCGTATTAACTTCTATTTAACTCGATTAACTCACTTGTTTATGAGATGTTTAATATATTTGCAAGCATTTCATTTGTATCACATTTGCTTTTTCCCCCAACTACACATAAGTGTGTCTCGCAGGTCTGCACAGGCCATTTCAAGCAATTTAGCCTCAGTTAATTACTGATCAATAACCACCCAAACAGCTTTAAGAGAGGCCTGCAAGCACACACACACACCCACACACATATGCAAAACACACACGTAGAAGCACACATTCCTCCTGCTCGTTTTATCCAATTAAATCCATCATAGAGATTCCAAGGCAAGTGTATAATGGGAAGACAATATCTCTGCAGTCATTATCCGAGCCGAGTTGGCCTGGTTCTCATTACCTGGAGACCTCGCAGGAGCTACCAGCCCCACACACACACACACACACACACACACACACACACACACACACACACACACACACAAATGTACTTATGGTTGGCTTCTCACTAATTTGAGACCTGGTTAAAAATGTGGAAAATTCCCGGTGTCAGCACAGCGGCTTGTAAAATGTCCTCTGAATCTGTATCAGCAGCTGACAGGCATGCACAGAGCGAGGAAGGGGGCAGTAATAGAAATGTATTTCGTATTATCTATACTGTGTCTTTCAGCAGCCTCAACATGATTGTATATGACTGTGGTGTTATTTTCTCTTCTGCCTTGAGGCACTGTAAATCTATTAGCTTCTGATGATACAGATTTCTTTTTAGCCCTTCATTACTCACTCTTACACAGATGCACACTGTTGTTTAACCTGTCCGCTGCAGACATGTGCTCACACACACAGAGGCACACTCTGACTCAAACCACAGACATGTACTGCCTCCCTCATGTACCGTATGTAAATGTGCAATGGTCAAGACAACACACAGCACACACACACACATCTTGTAATGCGTTTGAGGTGGAAAGTGAGCGGTCCTGTTCATTGCCTTGGAAACGGCAGGCTGGCCGGTGGAGGTAGTAGCTTTGCAGCGTAATGATGTTATCACTGGACCTGGGTCAGTTCAGGACATACTCCTACAGACCTACTGTACACACACTCAAACACACACATAATCATGCTGGTTGGCAATCTGCATTCTTTATGGACGATGAAGTCTGAAAGTTTTTAATTTTCCCAAAAACAATGTTGGACAGTGGGGCTGCAGCCCAAATTCAAATCAGCAGTGTGCTGTAACTGACATGATGTAGAGGAATCTCACTACTCTATATAAAGGCATATTTAAAGTACTACTTCATATCTACAGCTGTACGTTTAATTTTCTACACCACATTTGTATGTAAATTGCATTTAAAGGCAAAGCAACTTATATATTAAGTTTCTTTTCTTTCTTTTCATAGCAGATTTCGCAGCAACAAAGTCATTTCTTTAAGCCAGAAATGCATTAGTTACAGCTTCTGAAATGTGAATATTTGCTGGTTATCTTCTTGGTCATTTTTGCATTTATTGCGCTATTGATGTCACTTAAAGTCTGTAATATTTATTTGTAGTATCTAATAATTCCTGCTGTAAGAAAATTGCTAGAAAATGTGTTCAGTCGATGAGTAAAAATACACACACGCACACGCACACTCTCAGACTGGCATCATCCTCTACGTTTGACAAGTCAGGTAAAAAATAAATAAAATATTGTTTGTTTCCCATCTTTGGACGTCTTTTTCTCAGTCTGTCAACCTGAGAAAAGACATCAGTCGAAGTGGAAGAAACCTGTCTATTTTCTGCTATCCGCAATATTACCCATGGTGCACCTCCACCTCCGCACTGTCTTCCATTGGTCTCTCCCTCACTCACCGCCCATCCCCCAGCTGCAACCTGTCCTTGTCCGTTCTCACTTCACCACAGTGGGGACACACGTCGGTGCTTGTTGTGATCAATTCACATTCGATTCACTCAATTCAGAATTAAAACCAAAACGTGTGCTTATTTTCTGATCACAGGGGCATTCATTTCTGATTATACCCCATCCCAGCTCCCATCCCTGCAATTTCACATTCCTACATCCCTTTTTCTCCTAATTGACATTCTTTCCGTCACAGTAGCTGAGTTACACCAACCAAGACACTTCTCTCACTCTTTTTCTCACTCACCACTCATTTTCTCACCCCCCCCCCCCCCCAGTGATAGTGGCCTTGGCCTCATTTTTATATGAAGTGTGGAAGATGCTCTGTCCCTTTTACACCGCAGCTAAATGGAAGGTTATTGTTCAGAAACAGGCATCTGTCAGTAATGTTTATATACGACAACACATATAATGACATTAATCAATAAATAAATGCTCTCCATTTGCATCTCTGTCTACAGAAAGTCTCAATCAGGTCTCAGTAGTTTAGCTATGAGTATCAGCTGATTTAGAGCCATGAAGGAGCAGTGTGACCTTAAAAGTTATTTTACAAACTGCTCTGAAGGAAACATGTTGGATAACACTGACATGGAGGATAAATTAAAAAATGAATTAGCCGATAGATGTTTTATTAGCTACTTTAGCTCCATGGATGACAATGTCGGTGTTAACGTGTTAGCATGGTCATTGGGAACATGCTGACTGAACGTACAGCCTCACAGAGCCACGAGCATGGCTGTAGACTGGCGGGGCACTTTCATTAGCCAACATTTAGTCTATTTTAATAGAAATCTGGTGCGGCTCAACCTCTGGTCCAATTCATTGGGCAGTTGTGAAAACAGTTGTCGAACTCTGGTGCCGACCAAAACAACTAGGAGAGCGGTTCAAGACCACCTCTCGCAAGCAGTCGCAGACCGTTTCCAAGTGAACCCTAGTGCGGTACGATTGCAGTGAGAACTTAATCCGACCCAGTTGTAGGAAGAGAACCAAAATGCGGTGGAATGGGCTGCCTGCGTAGGCGTTTGTTGAGATGGACACAGGTAAACAACAGGTCAACATGACAGGAAGAGGACTGACTTGGACTTCTGCAGAAGTCCAAGTCAGTCCTCTTCTGCTGCCAGTATCACCTTACGTATCTGCAGCACCTTCTGCTCCATGTTGCTCGGTTAGTGTTTTCCTTGCGCTTGTTGATTACACTGTTTACATTTTCCACTGCCAAATTTCTGACCAATAAGAAAGACTTCTGCAAATACATTTCTGACACTGCTCCTTCATACATGCACCTCAGCAAATGATCTATTCATTTGTGCATTGTGAAACCCAGCCAGACTAAAGAGAAAACGAACCAATTAGTATCAACCTCACGCAAACGCTTTAAAAATGTCGTACTCTGATCCCACATTTATATTTTTCAACATTATACATCTTCACACTTTCCTTAAAGTAGGCCTACATCTAAATCACATGACATCACAGCTTTCCTTTACTGGCTTTCTATAATGCTTAGAATATCTGTGGAGAGCTTGTAGCCACACATACTGTGCAAACATACATCGAGTTTTGCTTTCTGTAGCGGCTCCTTGTGTGTGTGTGTGTGTGTGTGTGTCTGTGTACACCAGCATGTGTGTACACAGTCGTGTGTTGGAATGATAATGTTAATGAGCCGTAGGCATGTGTCTCTTAGTTATTTATAAAGTGTTTTGTGCTCAAGGGTAGGCACAACCCCTTCCCCTATCCTGTTACGTTCGCGTCCCAGTGGACACAGCACACACTCCTGTTGCTTTCCAGGGTTGTCCTGCGTCTGTCAAAAAACCTGCATTCAGATACATATAAACATGTACGCCTCAATGTGGACATTGTGTGTGTGTGCGAGTGTGTGTGTGTGTTGTTCTAAGAGAGATGTGAAGTTGTGAGTGAGTGATGCTACCTTTGATTCTATTGCAGGGGTCACATCCTCTCTGCAGGCGCACTGCATCCTGTTGCGTTGCTGTGGCGATGCTGCATACAATAAAAGGACAAACTAACATCTCCTTGAAGCCTTAAGCTGTGCCTTTGCCTTACACGTCACCACACGGAAACAAACACACTGAGACAAATGCGTGCGCACACACACAAACACACACACACACACACACACACACACACACACACAGAGGAGTAGCTATCACACACACATTTGCTCTGCTTCTGTTCAGTTATAAATACTCATGTGCACCAAAACAGCGGCACATATTACATTATTGCAACACAAGAGACTCATCTAGTTACGGGTTTATATGATCAGTTAAGCCATGCTGGCATGCCAGCCGTGTTAACTTACTAGAAAATAGGTCACTATATTGAGATATTCACCAATCACATCACTGTGGATTACCAGATGCAGCCACAGCACATCGGGACATGAGATATTGAAAATTAACCGGAGGATTTGGTGACAATAAAAAACGTTTCTCATGATGTGTCTAATATGACCAGATCACAAGCTGCAGTGTTTCATGCATGAGGGTGTAATTGTGTTTTTGGTCTTTTTGAAAACTTGTGAGCTAGAATTCACAGGCAATCTGTTTCGCTCTTTTCTCAAAACGTTCAGTCTGTGTCGGTGAACGTGAAAGATTGCAAAGAACAGATCAAATATCTCACACAGAATAATGAATGAATTGTTGTTCTGCTGATCATTATAATTCCGAAATGTCAGCACACACACACACACACACACACACACACACTTAAAGCCCCTTATATTGATCAAAATATAAAAAATCTGCTCCAGCAGCGCTTATCAACGTCGAGCAGAGCAAGAACTTAATTGTAATAAATGATTCATGCTGAGGCCATCATTTAGCAAACATGAACCATAGACTTATACTGAAGTATTTATACTGAAGTACTCTATTGCTATTGTATCAAATCCTTGTGTGTACAGTAGGGGGGGAGGTGGCTGTGCAGGGAGCAGTTAAGCTCACAGATGTAAAGCTGTCTCTTACTACTAAAATGAAATGACCTGTTGGGATGAGCAGCAGTGTGTCTGTGTATTTTACTGCACAAGTTCAAGTGAGTGGGTATCTGCAGGGGCTGCATAACAAAGTAAGCTCATTTCCGACACGAGGGCTGCTGTTGTTTTTCCATGAATACATTTAAATAAAGGTTTAGATTTTATACAAAATATTCCCAGCCCTGATATCCCATCCATGCCACAATTCAGCTGGTGTTTCATCTAAGGAGGAATCGACCCAAAGGTTGACGCCGGCGCCACCGGTGGCTTATTCTGCCCGTGATGACTCATCAATCACTGTCCGCAGTTAAACATCCAATCAGAGGGACCTTGCCAGTGTCACTTCCAATCCGATTGATGGGAGAATTTTTCATCTTCCTGTTTAATCAGACTGAAGATGTCAAATATCTCTTCTACCAAATTATGTTACCTGTTCAGGGCCAAAAAATAAATAAAAAGGGCTTTGCCACCGAATGGAATAGTTTGTCCTAAATAGGTTCATTTAGAACAACAAATGGATATTTTCTAACACGTTAATGCTTCTCATACTGCACACAAATTAAAGAGCCACACTTTGCTGTAGAGGGTTTTGTAAAGGAAACACTTGCAGTAGTAAAGTATACAGCAAATGAGACGCTCTGCTGTCAATACACACATGTGCACAGACTGGTTTCAGTATTTCCTGCTCTTTTTGCCATATATGTCAGTAGATTCAATATATTTGAGTTATGAACAGATCTGCGTATGAATGCAGAAACTGTAGTTTCCATTTGTAGTCCAAGTCGTATTGACCAATCACGTTTGAGCGAGCTTTTGTTCCATGTAGGTAAACGGTCCGTGTGTTGCGCAAAAGAGGTGGAACTTGGAACCCACTGACTTCTGACGACGATTTAGCTTTTTTATTAGCTTTACTTGCTTGTTTTAATGTATCTGCAGTCATATGCCGTGTAAACTGGCTACTCTACCAGGTGAGCTATCGGATGCTTTCAGAAATTAGTACAACCACACGTCTGGGTAGGTAAGTGTTAATTCAAAGATGTCCACATATTAATCTGGGACGTAACGCTCACTCTACAGAATGACTAATGAAATTCAAAGTCAATTAAAGATGTCTGAGTCAGGGCCAGCAATGACTAAAACGTAGTAATAAGCGTTCAAAATGACAAATCACGTCAATAGATGGTGCGTTTAATGCATTTTGTTATCCGCAATTCTGGTTCAATGCAACAGTTTCATCTTGTGAATGTGTGATTCAGTTAAAGAATACTAATGAAGTGCATCACAAGAGGTCGTATTGGGGTGCAGCCACACAATGAGTCATTTAAGACATTCAAGAAATGGATTTACCGAAATCATTCCCCGACACTGAGTGTGCAATCTGAGTGTGTCAAATGGAAGTGTGATTTCATGGCCTTGCATTATCAATGTCGCAGCAGACATTGAACAAGGCTTTTTTTTTGTTATTGCAGGGAGGTATAAATAGTTAATATATACGGTATACACACACATGGAGTTCTAGATACTGTCTATATGTCTATACTCAGTCTGGAGTTGCTGCCAGTGCTGTTTCGTATTTCTATTTGTTTATTTCCTTTAAACACTCATGCAGAGCGCAAAAGCAAGGAACACTTTATAAGAGTCATAAACGCAGAGGGTTTATCTTCTGCAGTCTGCAATCTGAGGACCACTATAAACTTTGGTTACTGGTTATAATTTCTGTTTTGATTGCAAGTGTATAGAAAAGTAGAGCCGTGGGAGTTGGGAATTAGACATTTCTCTGGCTGTGTTAGATATTAATACTCAAGCTGCCAACTCCACCAACTACTCTGCATTTTTGTCAAGATTTCAACCCATTAATTAGAATCAACAGTAGCTGTAGTCGAGTGCACCTAATAATATATGCGGAAAGTTCAGGTGCCTTCATGGCATATGAATTGTATATTTGCTGATGAACTAATCAGCAATCAAGTTTGGGCCAACAATGTATTTCACTTGAGGTTATGAAACCTGACATTACATGCAATCCTGGGATGGGAATATGTCTCCCAGGTACATACGTAAAGCATTTATACACACATTTGAAATATTCTCATTTACAAGATGATAAATAAGGAACATCATACATTTGCTTTTTATGTTGGTGAACAAAACGTTAAGGCTGTGAATCTTTCAGTTACAAGTCCAAGATGTCAGCCCTCCTCCACAGCTTTCTCTGCTGAACATCACAGGCTTTTTGTGAATGACTGTCCTATTGTTACAGTTTGCTTTTTATCTACCGAGCCGTGAATGTATCCGCTTGTTTTCCCTCTCTCGTTCTCATTTTCCCTGATAGTCACACTCATTCTGTACCAACACCTATTTCTCTCCGCCTGACTCACGATTCATGCTTTCATGGTTTTGTGCTGCCAGTGCATGATCAATTTTCTTGCGTATTTGTGCCTACACACCCACAGCCGAAAGCTTTGCTATGTAATCACACAAAGTATGTTGGAAATCTTTTTTACTTTCACACCTAAAGGTTCATCAGCTCTTGGCCCCCTCACCAATGACATTACCTCCAGTAATGCGCACCTGCAGAAATCAATCGGCAGCCACTTAAATAAATGGAGCGCATTATTGTTGGAGTTGCGGAAGGGAACCAGCATGACGAGGAGAACAGGGAAGAGCGCAGAGGGCAGTACAATCTGTCTTTTCGGGGTCCCACCCTTGGCGCAGTCATGTGTCAGTCGCCCTCTCATACACACATACACACTCTCTTTCTTGCAGCCCATCAGGTGTGTGACTAAGCATGCTATTGTCAGTGTGACTGAGGACGAGCCTGACTAGTTCACTAGTCCCCTCACCCACTGTCCCTCCTACACACAGAGCCATCCCTGTTTCCCATCTGTCACCCTCTACTCAGCAGACAGCAGTGTCGCCTGTCAAAAGTGCTGGTCATTGATTGCTAGTGTAAGGTGGGATGGGCCCTGGGGTATTGAATTTCAAATGACTGCAGTGAACTGTGGGGCTAGTGTGGGCAGTGGCAGCTGTTTGGGTACAGTGCTCCCTTTGTAGGGGCCAGCTGACTCAAAGATCTCATCGTGGACAGTTAATACTTAGCTGTAGGAACGCAGGCTGATTCATCCCACCTAATTTAAGTTATGAACAGTAAATTGGCTCAATTGAAGGCTGCCTTAAAAGATCTAGTTCTGCACTTACAAGTCTGGGGACCGACAAAAGACAGATTGAAATAATAATAGTAAAAAAATAAGCAACAGACTTACTTTATTCTTACTTTTAATCCCGTAGTATGAGTAACGCTCCAAAAATACTGGATACCACAATGTTCATGATGCTGTAAATGACCACTTCTTACCAACCATGCAGACTTTCTGTTAAAATATTTAAGCTGAAGCGTTTATGAGCGTGCTTTTAATTCAATTTAATCCTCATAGACTGAATATCAGAAGCTTTTGCAATATGTAGCTGAACAATGAGATTTCAATTTGTAATAACTGTTTTTTTTGTTGGCCACTTCGCATAAACAAGCTGTGAACACAACATTGACAAATATAAGCTTTATTTAACTAGTCACATTGAGATTAATACCCCTTTTACAAGACATATCGTCATCTTTTATGTTATTGTGGTGGACTTATTAGAAAGATTTTCCAGGAGTTACGGAGCAACATTTCGAGTCGTGTTTCTGGCCATCTGGTGAATGTATTCACTCTATGTTAGCTCTGTTTTTGGTCTCTACCAACTCCTGAGGGACATATCTTTCTCTTCAGCTGCTAAATGCTGCACTGTGTTCAGCAGCTAGCTGCTAACTGTGTCTGTCTGCTGTTAGGTGCTGCTGAGCAGGTAGTCTACACTGGGTTCTTAGAGCTTCTTTGCTGAAAACAGCTGCTTGTTGCGGCTGAAAAAGATGGCAGTGGAGCAGTGAGAGTAAACTACAACAGTAGCGAGTCGTTTTGTTTTGTTTGATACATTATTATAAAAATATCAATTATAGTACGGCTGCCCCTTCTTAGCCGATGAGTGGACAATTGGTCGTTTTAGTCGATTAGTAATGTTTTTTTCATGCTGAATGACTTATTTCCAGGAAACGTATGAGCACATCTCTTTTAGACAAAAGATTTAAAGCGGTGCATTTGCATAATTCTTTGTAGAGAAACTCAGTTTACAGATAAATAAATAATAAATAATAAATACTTAAACATCAGATCTTAAATGAATAAAGAAAGAAGCACCACTTAATTTTGGATTAAACATTTTGTCTAATTAGAAAACATGGGCCTCCCCCTGGACATCTTGTGTGTTGGAGAGCTAATATGGATTTGTTTGATCGCCACCATGTTTGTTTTCAATGTGTCTGTGTCCGGGTGAGCATCATGTTCCGTGTTTTCTGATAACGAGGAGGAGGAAAAGGTGGCTAAGTCCGAAACAAGTCTCCATGTCCCACTGCATCCTCGGGTTACTCAACAGCCTCATCCATTATTGCTGGCCCTTATCCATTATGGATGAGCAGGTACAATGCTTCATGGCTCCGGAACTGATGCTCCCAGTGCTCTCCCCTTGCACCAGTAACACCACTGCCATCGCCGCCGCCGCCCTGCCAGAAACCTCCACCACCCTGGAGCTTCTCTATCATCTCTCTGGGCTATGACCTACATTAACGGGGGAGCAGGAACATCTTGAAGAGATAGAGAGATGGTGAGACAGAAAACAAGAGGAAGGAAGTGACGATTGAAATGACGCAGCAGGAGGTTGATAAGACATACACAAGGAGGGAAAGTACGTGATGATTCAGATGATTTAAAACTCAACTGAAACAAGCCCTCATGTTTATTTTATCTTGCCTGTAGTTCCTATCAGTTGATCGTCTCCAGTTCACTTCAGCACAGCACAGTTTATACCTTAAGCAAACAGTCTATTCATAATGATAGCAATTAGCATCTACTAAAACTGACATTGTGCCAGCTAGCAACACATCCAACAAGTTCCAGATAATAACTCTAATGATGACTTTCAGCCTCCGACCAGAGTCTCCCCTCAGTCCTTTTTTTTCCTTTTATAGCAAGGAGTTCCTCGATACTATTGCTCTGGGGAATGTATTTAGTCACTGCTCCCTTGCATTTGACAGTTAAGAGGCATTTGTTTGACATTGGGAAGTAAACTGGAAAGAACCCATGTTTCGTTCCAGCCTGGAGCACATCAACGGTCTTGGCTAATGTTCGCCAACCAGACCTTGAAAACAGCTAGACATGCTGTAATTAAAGGAGAGCTGGTGATACTATAACACATTCAGCAGGATATTTCTCACATATCATGGCAAAAGTCTGAAATTTTAGTCATATCATCAATAGTGTTAGTATAGTTGAGTCACTAAACTTGCCAGTGACTCTCACAGATACACAACAAGGCCTGCTGAAAGTATTCTTTTAACATCTTGGATTTAGCCAAGCTATGATATGGTTTTTAGCTGTGGAGGAATAACTGAGGTCAGACTGAAACAACATTTTTATTATGCAGTGGCATCTCATAACTTCTCACTCACAAGTTTTATCCTTACAACTGCAGTCAGTGCTCATTAACAGCTATGTGTCCTGCCAAGGTGTCCTTGAGAAAGATCACTGAGGACAAGCTTGTCAGATAGATGCTTGAAATATTCATGTAATATATCCCATCCCAGTTCTGGCTCTGCCCACTATTCCCTTTATATTTTAGGGCAAGTGTAGTTCCAGCGTTAGCTCAGAGTTGCCATTACTTATTTGGAATCTGTTCACATGGAGAAACTCTTCTGGGTGCTTTCATAACTGGGCTATTGGAGCTGAAAGTAGGGTAGCCCTTAACTAGGCTACGAGCAGACTACTCCATCTAGGCTTCTTGTTTTTCACAAAATGTGAATCTAACTGTCAAGGAATAGTTCAACATTTTGGGAAATTGATACACATTGATATCACTTTCATGTCTATAAAATATGTAGCAGGTTATCTTAGCTTATCTTAGCATAAAGACTGGAAACAGCTAACCTGGCCCTATCCAAAAGTGAAAACATCTGGCTGCTAGCATCTTTAAAGATCACTAATTAACACTTCATATCTTGTTTGTTAAATACGTACAAAAACCAAAGTATATACTTGTTTATTGTACAGATTAAGTAAATGAGGTATTACATTTTGATTAGTGGGCTTTAGAGGTGCTGGTTGGCTGATTTTGTTACCTTTGGACGGACCCATGCTAGCTGTTTCTCCAATCCTTATGCTAAGCTAAGCTAACAGGCGGCTGGCATCAGCTACATACAGTATGTATGTACTGTAGAGACATGAGAGTGGTATCTATCTTGCCATCTAACTCCTGGCAAGAAAACATATAGGCATTTTTTACCCAAAATGTGGATTCCTTTAAGCAGAGTTAGAACTAAAGGCGCGCAGGATAAACACCACACCAACATAAAGTGGTTTTCCAAAACGTCACAGTTCATGATTTCGACTGGTACAAAGAGTCTTTTCCTGAAGAGAGAGTTTATTAGAAAGAAGAGTTGATAGAAAATCATCTTCATCCCTTCAAAATGTCACACCTTTTATTAATGTTATTTTCACCCATTGTTTTCCTTTGTCACTGAATGTGTGAGTGGCCCAGTCATCTGCCACAGCAGTATTCAGCTCACAGGACACTTTCCCCAGCACAAGAAATTAAGGCCAGTCTGTTTCTATGGTTTCTCATATACTGGAGATCTGAGTGGAATTTTACATAGACAAGGCTAATGGATAGACCGCACCAGTGGACATTTAAGAAATACCAAGGAGAGGAACGACGATGGAGAGAGCAACCTCAATGCTCCATGACTGAATGTGAGCCATTCCACAGATACGTTTTCTAGTTATTACTTGTGTCATTGTGTCTTTCATTAGTGAAATGAGGCATACCCGTTACATCATAGATGGCGTGGGGGAAAAAAGCCTTTTGAGAACACGTCGGGTAGAGCCCAAACACCTCTGCTCCCATACAGAATATACACACGCATACATCCACACACACACACAAACTCTTGCTCTCCTATAGGTCAAAACAGGAAGCCCACCAAAAGAGCTTTGACAAACATGCCCTCCTTCCTCCAGGCTCCTGGTGCATCACACTAGGGATGGGTGTTTTTCTTCACATGACACACTAACAGTGAGGAAAGTTTCCATTAAACATTGGACAGCAGCTAAAAGTTGCAACTTTAGAGGAGAGGGATGGCTGAAGGACAAGAGAGGAGGAGGTTCATGGCAATATTTCTGAGTAAAATTAAACAAACTGAATTTGTTTAAAGGGAATTGTGCAGCCTAGCAAGTAAACATCTCTGTAAAAGATGGATGAAAGGAAAACCTTCTTCAACTGCATCACGACACAGTCTATCGAAAAGGTCATCTGTCTCTAAATAAATTCTAGAAAGTTTGTAATTACAAAACAGAACATGGAAAATGGTAAAGGACCATGTGCTCTTTTGAACTGACTGCACGCATCACACGTGTTATGACTCAGAAGAATTGAACCACTGCCTTGTTGAACCTTGTCAGTGTGTTCTGTAATTTAATTGGAGGGCACTTTGTGTTCTTTTTCAACTGAAGTAGACCAAACTGACTTCCTCAATTGCAGTGAACCAGGTCAGCGCCATTGTGTTCAATCTATAAGACAACTGATGTGTTCAAATGGTCAGAGGATTTTTTTTTTTCACTTTCCTCGCCCAAGCCACAAAGCTGAAGCCATCAAATGATTAGTCATGCAGCTGATAATACTTCAAGACATGGACATAGTTGGTTGTAACCTTGCACATTTTTTTCATCTTGTCAGCCATAGTACTTGGTCATTTGTCATTTTAACCCACAATGTAAACAGAGTTGTTTGGTTCTTTCTGTCTCAGACTGACACAAGTCGTCTCTCTCTCTGGTCTCTCAATCAAGAATCAAAGTTATAACTGGCTGGCTCTCTCCGGCCCTTCTGTCACAGCAACGTTTTCCCCAGACAGGCCCAGGGTAATTGGAACAGTGGATTGAGGGGTAGGCACACACACACACACACACACCCACAACCACACACACACACGCACAAACCAACACAGGTCATTACATTTACCACTAAGCATCTCCATAAGCCCAAGCAGGCATATCTGACATATCCATCTGCTATGGTAGGATCATGGTGGATCTGCTTCTCTCCCTCTCCCTCTCTCTCTAAATCGGGGTAAGGGGTGTACCAGTGGTAATGATGATGGGGATATGACATGTAACTAAGCAGGGCTATAATTTCCCCCACATTTACATCTCTTCTGGAGCAACATGTCATATTGGGTTTGAGCAATAGAATGAAAAAGACAGTGAATTTGTGAAATCCTTTAATCCTGTAAGAATCACTGGTTCTTTATGGATTGTGTCAGTTGTTACCCACATAAAATTACAGATCCTCCCTTTTTTTTTTATATCTCTCCGTCTTTAAACTCACCATTTGGATTAACTTGAAGATGCTTGTCTCACATTACTTGTGTATCATTAAGTATTGTTGGATGTTTTAATCTATACCCGTGCCAATACAATTCCTGTGTTTTTGTACTGACACCGATTTCTTGTCTTTAGGGGCTGCAAGCAACGATTATTATCATTATAGATTAATCTGACAGTTATTTTCTCGAGTTATCGTATAGTCTATAAAATGTCGGAAAATTTTGAAAAATATCCATCACAGCTTCTCAAAGACCAAAGGTGATTTCTTTAAATGTCTTCCAAAACCCATTAAGTATAATGTGATATAAACCAGAAAAAAGCAGAACATCTTCAAATTTGAGAGCACCATTTCTGCCTGAAGAATTACTTTAACAATTAATCCATCATCAAAACCTCAAATAGTTACCGATTTTTTCTTCTTCTGTCAAAATACATTTTAGTTGACTAATCGTTGCAGCTCTTCTTGACTTATTTCTGTCTCTAACATCAAACTCTGCTTGTCTTTGAAACCTTTCACCTTCCCTCTCTCTCAACCAAACACACATATGCTAATTTGTTATCTTCCTTATGGTAGGAAGGTCAGGTTTATTACCTACTGCAGGGCAAGGTGTGTGTTTGTGTTCCTATGTGCATCACGAGTGTGTGCTCTCATGTGCTCTAGGGTTCTTTTGCACCAAGAATCATAGACCCTAGTCCGCAACCCTCCCCGCCTCTCTTCCTCCACGTGCCCTCTTTCCCTCTCAGGGGAAAAGCCCCCATGCGAAAGGGGAGGAATGGGGTGTAAAGGGCACCGAGTTCCCATTGGATCTACTCTTCGATTCCCCATCTGTGCCCAGTCTATGCCACTCTGCTTTGGACATTGCAAAAGCTCTGTGCCGGCTTGAGGAAGCAAGCAAGCACTTTTAATGTGCCCCTTCTCTTGCTCTCTGCACATTCTGTGGGTTAAGCAAAAATCAGATGTGGCACTGTAATTAAGTTGCCATTAATAGTTTAGCCTGGTCCCCCGGTGGCACTGCTCACACTTTGGGGGGTAGGGAACAGCAGATTCATAGGGCTGATGGGCTCCACGCCTAACTGAACAACTAAACACAGTGAAAACGATTCTTAATTACTGCCTTTGCCTCTAATTTGTCCAAAGTCACCTCTGCCAGAAAGCTTACCAGTTCCCTCTCTTTTACAATTGTCCCTCCTATCATGTGTAAAACCTTAATCAGTGACCGTTTCTTATTATGTGTACCTTACCTTATATACTAACTTTGTTTTTTGAGCCTGAAACACACAAAGCTAGTGTTTGATTTTGCAATATTTTTGTCTCGTATGTTTTCTTTTCCAGCGTTCATTCCTGCTGGACTCAAATGGCAACGTTTTTCCATGAGGGCCGCGTTGAGTCTAAATGTGGAATCTCAGGTGGTTTTTCTGCCTTGCCCGTAATTGAATCAAGACTATTTATATGCCCTACATTTTATGACATGTAAATGTTCACTGGCCTGGATGAAATACACTTTCCAGCTTCACCGCTAGCCGAGCCAAATGTAAATACAGAAGATATCTGCGGAAAACAGACCATGGAAAACATGTCCTACAGGGCAGTGGCACTACCCCCTCAAACCCGCTAGCAGCCTTCTACGGCTCCTCTATGACTTCACACACACAATTTTATATGGTGAAGGCATACTTTAACCATACAAAGTCTCTTCCACTCACACAACCTCATATTGGGCTGGGTGGGTCGCTGTCCTGACAAAGTCTAACCTCAATGGGCACTTGAGGTGAATTATTGTTTGCGAGTGGAAACTTGGCCAGATAATCTCAATGCTGCTGGCTCAGGGCTGAGTAAGACCACTGTCTCCTTCCCTTGCACACACACACCCTATGTGTGCACACACAGCTTTTGTTTTACCATCTCTATTTTCAGTCCACACTTATTTGCTGACTCTTTTACAATAACTCTTTGTCTGTCCGGTCTGTGCTTTTGTTCCAACATTTCTCTTCCTTTTCTACAACTTCTGTTCCTCTTGTTCCTCTGTTTCTCTCTGCTACTCTTTTCCCAACAACTGTGGCCTTTATCCTACAGGCCATTCACCTCTCTGTGACTGCCCTCGCCAGTGCCTGCAGTAAATTCCAGGGTAGTTGGAAACACAAACATGCACAAGCCTAGGGCGAGCAGCTCAGTCATGATAGACCCCTCCTTCACACCACCACACTTCTCTCAGCTTTCCTTCACACAAGGGGTCTTTGTGTGTGTGACTGCTTCACAAGGTCTCACTTCAGATCTTCTCTCAGATGATTATCTGCATCACAGGCTCTGTTCAGATCTGGTATTAACATGTGTCTTCTGTGATCTGATCACAAGTGGACAGCTCTAAGTACAGGTGTGAATGCACCCTGGGCCACATTGTATATGTAAATGTAAGGCAATTGAAAATGTACCAGAAAATATTACAAACAGGCGGGGGAAAGTACGCCCATCCGGTAGGCAGTGCTTACAGTCGCATGTTTCTGTAATAATGTATGGTTTATGTGAGAGTAACAACTGACATTTAGACACACACACAACCCACACAACAAAATGTTCATTGTGTATTTTGTGCACGCAAACACAATTGTTGTAAGTGTCTATTTACATATAGAGCGAGGAAGTAGGGTGCGATCACAAGTGGTAAGTCTAATGCCAGGTGTGAACTGGGCCTTTAGGTGTAATTCATGTGTTTGTGCCTCCAGTTGTGTCGCCAGTCAGCAGAGTGTGAATGTTAAGCATATAATTGATGATTTCTCCAGCAGACATAAACCAGTGTTTGGTCAGGACAAAGGTGATTACAGTAATTGTGGCAGACTAATGACGTGTTAGATAAGAAAGGTTTGTTATTACAATTTGTGAGACCCATCCTTAATATAAACTTTGTCTGAGTGATATAGCTACTGTCCTGCTTGAATAATAGGTCTAATGTTAACGCAGCCTTCTAACACTGAAGGCCAAGGAGATGACACATTCTCTAAACTAAGAAATTCGGGCAAGGAATTGGTTAACAACAGGACATTTGATTAACTTGCAATCGGAAAATTCTCACACATCAGCACCCCTCGATCAGCAGTCTTTCTCCAGAAGTATGCAACACAATTTTTCCTCTTCCTCTTCAAAAGAAGGAAGTCTCCCCCCCCCCCCCCCCCACTCCACATCTAACTCTTTGCCAAAGTGCTGAGCCAGTGGAAAATCCAACGTCCGTTGAAGAAAAAAAGTGGTGTAGAAAGATCGGTTGACCAGAGGAAGCAATATTCATACAGCGTGTCCTCACTGATAGGGACCTGGTTATGTAAGTAGACTAATGAGACATCTTCACGCTCGCATTTTCCACTTGCTCTGGCTCAAGAGACACACAATCTCCAAGTGCACCATAGGCATTTCCAGCACACTCATATGTTTATTTAAACATTGTTTAGGAAATAAAAGATAATCTCTCCGTGGCTCATGATTATTTTTGTTTCTGCTCTCTTTGGATTTTCCACTGTGCATTGTTACTTGTGCAAATGTCTTAATCAGCTCACAGCGGCGTGCTATCTCAAACTGTGATAAGATGCAGAGTCCGCAACTAAGTTCCTCTCTCAGTTAGAACAGCAGACACGTTCGCGCGGTGTCAGTTGCTAGACACTCTTTCGGCTGAACCTGCAATTATTTGTCAAGCTATCTTGTCTTTTGGTGTGTAGTTACCCCAGTAATTAAAGTTCTATGTTCGGATGAACACACACACATGCAGCGTGCACGCAACTACAGCAATCCTTTTTATTCTTAAACGCGACAAAACTTTTGCCTAACTTTTTTAGTTTTCCGCAACGTCTACCTCTGTGAAACCACGTGTTCTCTTTCAACCTAAATGATTAAAGTGCTTATGTTTTGATAAATGCAAAAGTTAACCTGAAGGCAACATCCTCTTTTTGGGAGAGTTTTGGCGTCATCATTAATGCTTACTCAGACAGCACGAATAACACATTAGCATGCTCACAGGCTAATGACACTTGACATTTACAGTAGTTCACAAGATGCTCCAGAGCATATGGCAAATTTCCACTGAGAAACTGAGTCAACAGGAAAACTGAGACAACAGCTGTGGGCAAAATTATTGCTCTCCTCGATTTAAAAAAACAGTTTTTATGCTTTGCTTTGTTTCCTAAGATTGCTGCTCTACCCTCCGTTCTCTTCTATTTTTTATTTCCAGAACTAAATAATAATCTGTCTCCATTAACAAGTCAAAAGACCATACAGTTCACAGTTGTTTGAATACAGTCACAAGGGTCTTTGTGTGAGGCTTCACTATCTTGATCACTTGTGCGGTCCCAGAGTGTTCAAATGGATTGAAGCAGAGATTAAGTGGTTTCAACTGAAAAGAAACAGCTCTAATGACACATGGCAGAATACCAATTCATTGTCTGTCATGTTTAGATAAAGAAGACACACTGCAAACATCAGCCGCTGATTGGAAGGAAAATGTTGTCATGGAAAGTTTCTGTATGAAGAATGCTGTTTTTACTTAATACACATACATGTATATGAACTCTTCTAATAGCGCATTGTGTTATTGTGTATTATGTCTCACATTGTCTTTAAATATAATGCATTTTAATGAACTATAGTCTGATATTTAGGGAAATGTGCTTATTTGCTTTCTGACGGATAGTCATATCTGTCAATTAAATGTAAGGCTACAGCGAGCAGCTGCTTAGCTTAGCACAGTGTGTAGAAAAGTGTGTAAAATTGACTAATTAATTAGTCGACTATTAGTTGCAGCTCTAATCCCCTTGCTTCTGCAGGGAACATCAACAGACTGATGGACAGCCAAAGATAGACGGAGAAATGGGTGGCATCAGTGTCATGTTGCAGGGACATCTGCTTAGGGTTGGCCAAACACAAAACACTGCAGGCTGCCAATCAGGAAGCCACCAAAACCACTGACAGCAAACTGGAAAAATGGCAGAAGTAAAAAAAAAAATAGTTTCATCTCTACTTCCTGTTTGCTCGTCCCAGCTCAGCTCAGGGCTGTGTTAGTGTTGGATGAACAAGAAAAGCATCAGCATTGAAGCGCTGCCGTGCAACAACTCTGGTTTGAGGTTTGACAGCAGAAGATTGACTGACAGCGAAAAATGTGGGAAGGGTGTTGGGAAGCATATGTGACACCCAGACTGGAGTAACTGCATCATCTCACTGACGGCTGCTTTTGCAAACATTAGTCAAAATTCCACTCAATTTTACCACAACAAAATGCTACTATATTACAGAATCCAGGGTTAAATATCTAGAGATTGGTTGGATGTTTGTTAATGGGAGGACAGATGCCGATTGATTGATCGATCTCTCGTATAAATATTTCTGTCCATCTGTGCATCTTGACTTATTGTTCCTCGTTCTGCTTTTGACCAAACAGTGGCACAATTCAACTTACATAATTATGTGTTTTTTCCTGCTTCTTCTCTTCCTCTTTCTTTCCAAATCTCTTTTCTCCACTTGATGTACATCTGAGTCGACAAGTTCTGAAACGACATTTTCCAACTTTTAAATTGCACACAGGCATATAAACATGTTGAACTTTTCCCCTGTCCTGTTTAAAAATCTGAAGAGGCAAATGCTTCTGTGCACTTAGGGCTGTTGTGTTAATGATAAATCCCATTATGTCAAGACAACAAGTATATTACACTGAGGTTTGACCTCAACCAGAGTTGGTTTCTGTTTATCATCTACCACCACTCATGTCTTTTTCAACCTTAGGGTCCAACATGTAGTCATATAACTTTAGATGGAGCAATAAGACGGTTTCATGCAAAGTTGAGGTGACTGTAAACATACTGTGACTGGTCTCATGTACATATTAGACATTCTTTATCGTGCACTTTGTATTTCTAATTCATTCACTTATTGCTGGGGCTTTGCACCTCATACTACTTTACACACAAGGTGATTTTTGCCACACCATAATTGTGAAGCAGATTATGTAGTTACTGTGTCCAGTATCAATGTGTTTTTTTTGTTTTTATTGCATAATAGAAGTCTAAGGGAATGGTAAAATGAAAGATGAACCGCTGCTTACATAGTAATGCAATGTAGTTCATTGCATTTCACTGTTGGTTGGTCCCAGTAATAGGAAGGCTGACTGCCAAGTGTGTGTCTCCTTCTCAACAGGACTAAAGAATCGCAAAGAATACAGGCATTGAATCTGCAGAAGAAGAAAAAAAAAGCGCTACGTCATGGAAAGAATGACGTCAGGTTTGATTAGGCGCCGAGGGAAGAGCCTTGTGTAGCCTAGGTGGAGTTTAGGCAGGCAGACAGCAGAAACGATGCGGCAGTGAGCTTTCGGTGTGTACTTTTTACAGGCTGCATCAAATGATGAGGGGGGGGGGGGGGGACTGTTGAATAATCCTGTTATTATAAAGCGACACGGGAGCAAAGAGGGAGTACGAGGGGATCATGACGTAACCGTTTCCATAGGCGACTGATATGCTGGTCTAACCAATGGGAATCCACACAAGCGGTCCATACCCATCCTCCTTTTGACGTGCATCACATGTCCCTGGTGATGTTGTGACAGAAAGGAGCCAGGCGAGGCGAGATCATTCCGGTCAGTTTACTTCCGCCTTCGTCACAATCTACGTGAGAGAAACTAGACCAAGCTATCTTTTGTCTGATTTTGTGTCCAAAGTTTTGTCTAATATCTTTTCACATTTAACGTTCTTAGAAAAAGGGATGATAGCGTTACGATATAAATAAATGTTGTTAAATTAATGAATAAGGCAGGTGCTTTGGTCTGCACCTGTTCTAGTATAAAGTTATATTTTATGAATGACTAGTGTATACATGGGGATTATTTAGATACATTTGCTCATCAACATCCTGCCAGTTAACTGTTATAGCTCAAATAGCTGTGCTCAAGTGTCATTTGGTTTCCGGTCAAGTGGACGGGGGTTTTCCGTGGGTTTAGATGAGATGGTAACTATCTTGACCGTTCTGGCTGGAGACTTTGGTTGTGGTTGTGACAGCGCAGTGGGCGGGATTTTACCTCAGATCAGGGGAGAGAGTCTAGTCTTTGGTGAGACTGAGGGGGAGTTACAGAGAGAAAGGGACCTGGGGTGCTCTTCAGAGAACGGAGTAAGTATTTTTGGTTATATTTCTGTACTAGAGCTACAAAAAGCCTCAAGATATGAGCTGAAACCAATGATTTTAGGTGTTGCATAGAATCACCGACCGGTGAAGTCATTTTTTTTGTGCAAAACCAACGAGGGCCATGCACCGGTGGTGTAGCTGCCTTGGTTAGTTAGCTTTACACCAAGCTAACATGGTTAGCCAACGGTATATCTTGGGAGAGATACTGACATTGGGCGTCTCGATTTCCAACCCAGGTAGTTTATCATCCAGGATGCTGCCAGATTTTCTTTAATTGATTTGAGCTCATTTAGACATATGCATTGCACTGAGTTAAGTTTTTCGACTTGTCAGTATTTTAGAAGTACCCTTTGCGTATTTCACTTCTTTGGAATCAGCATAAGCTAATGCATGGGAGCTAGTTGGCTAACATTATACGCTAGCCTGGATCGTTGTCTTTTTTGTGTGTGTGTGTTGCGTTGGACTCCACGCTACGATCTCTCGTGGACAGCAGATTGACGTTTTGACATTGAGGCTCATCGCTTATAGACTGCCTGTGAAGCGACTTAAAATGTGGACTCGTGTAACGTTACGAGAAGGTATTTCATTCTAACGTACAATTCCCAGAGTTTACAATGGGGGGGGGGTGCCATTTACGAGCTGTCATTCAGTCTGTTTAACGACATGTGGAACCCCTTTAACATAACGTAATGATAATGTCATAAGATACTGTTAGTGGGTTAAATTGTGGACCGACATGGAACGGTATTGAACTCCACGCGCTGCGTTTGCTCACGCGGACAATTCGGGGGAGCTTTACAGAAGGGCAACCGTGTAGGCACGTTTTAAGTCATTTTGTCGACTGACTGTCACTAGAGTGTGGATACAGTAAATGTTTAATTGAATGTAAATCAGTAACGTCGTTTAGCAACCAACAAAAGTCTCCCCCATGTTATACGCATCCATTCGGGGAATATCATTTGCCGGTGTTGTGCCCAATATCTTTTTCTTCCGCTTGGATTTGTCATATGTCATACCTTATCCTGCACCGTGCCTATTTGATCAACTCAAGCTACATACCAAGCCTAAATGTCATAGTATGAACCTGCCACTTTCATCAGTGCAAGCTATAACGCTATTTAAAGAAAAAAAGGTTCACTTTATGAATAAGCACGGCAACTGCAATTGGGCTAAACCTTGAACTTAGCATGTCGCTTTAAATTACCATGCCAGTTACCTTTTTTTTTATAATGTAGCTCGTGTTACCTAAGCTTTCCAGCTACTGCACGTTTATTACGTATATTAACGTCACATTCGTGATCTTTTAATGGGAAATGTCATAGAGTTTCGCACTCTCTTACATCGCCTGCACGTTTCCAGGTGGATGTGGAGTGCAGAGCCTGAGCACCTTTTGGTGTCTATTTGAAGGGATCACTCCTTATCCAATTAAAAAGCACCCGCTTTGCTGCAGCGCCTTGCCGTGTCTTCCTGAGTTTGTGTAATGACTTGTGATCATACAGTAAATTGCTAATAGTGTTGTAGCTTTATCAAAATGCAAAACACAGAATTTAGCTTGAGCTTAAAGTGTGTAGACTGTGATTCAATAAGACAAGGTGAAGCTATCATAGACATATTGCATAATATAGTGTCAGCTAAGCCAAGCATATACCTTGTTGCAGAGTGCTTGATGTAATGACAGTTGTTGGTATTCAATTTCAGTTTTGAATAGTAATATGTTTGCATTTTCTAGATGTTACTACACTAGTAAATTATTATCCAGGTTTAGCAATGAGTGATATTTCATTAAAGCTGTCTAGCTCATCATATAGAGATTCAAAAGTTCGTTCAATGATTCACTTAAACCATCAGTAACACAATCTGTCGCTGTGTCTGAGCCCTTTGAACTCAGACTGTTGCTGTCACTCAATAATGCCAAAAATATATTTTCTTATTCCTTGCTATACCTTGCTTTTTCATAATGTCTGACTGTTCACTGTACCGCTCGCCCTGAAGGATATGAGTCAGTATATGTTACACTTATTTTGTAAATGTTTTTGGAACATGGTTGTATCTCAGATGCAAGATCACTTGACCTCCTTGGCTGTGTGGTTCAGTTTGATAGTATTTCACCTACTTGCTTTTCTACACCAACAACCTTTAGAGACTACAACTCTAGGTTTTCATCCTTTATGCAGCGCTCATGAGGTTTATTAGCCAAGCTGTAGACTGAGAGTATTTGGTTTTTACTAATAATTACTAATAACCTCATAGTTTGCTGTTAGAATAAGTGCTGTTTGCTTCTGCTTTTAGTAGTCGCATAGCGAAAGTCACTGCAGTATACTGAGTACACTTTCTTCCAGGCAGTTCTCGCCTGTCAAGTCTGTCCCTAACTCATCACGGATGAGTCTCCCTTACAGCTGCTTCATATGTCCACTGATTTCATTGTCATGCTCTGCACTTCAGTCAATTATAATCATAGCATCCAAAGATGAAGTAATAGTTTTAATAGCAACAATTGCTATCATGTGTCTAGAAGATAATTGTACTGCCTACTATAAAGCATTATTTAAGAGAGCAAGCCACTAGGTCCTTAATCTAAGGTGACATTGATATGGAAAGTTAAATATAGTCTTTATTTTATTTATTTTCACCATGTACAAGTACAACATATTTATGGTGCTATTTACTTATGAAGTTTTGCTTATCTTTCTTTCTCTGTGTGGATTTGTAAGTCCAAGGTTATTCTAAGCAGAGGTTTTAGGTGACATGGAACTCGTTTGTTACTACTTGTTCATGCAAATATGTCGTAACAAAGCAGTAGACACAACTGCACAGGTGTGTGTGACTACATTTAATTTGCCTTTTTTAAAAACACAGGCGTTGACGCTATAGTTGCAGGGAGACCAAGGGGGCTATCGTTTGAAAAATTGACCAAAGTAATTGGATGAGCTATGGTCCTGCCCACTAACACAATTCTAAGATACACATTGCAAAACAGCTAAAAGGTCTAACCAGGCTGCAAGTCAGTCTAGCAGATTTCTGTTAGTTTTGGCATTTCTGGAAAGCTGGTGGGGCGTCATGGCTTGACATGCCACTAATCAAAATTCTTATTATTTTTAAGTTGAGTAGAAGATGGAGCTCTTCTATTAGTGTCTGCTCTATAGACGTAAAAATAACAGATTATTATTAAACTTTATAGCCTCATCATTGAGTATATAAAACAACATAACCGATACTGCTGGACTCCAACATAGTTTCAATCTTCTCCACAAATCCAAACGTATTGGAGCAGTTTTCTGAAACCCTGCTACCAGGCCAGTGGAGAAAGCCTAATGGCTACCATCAGGGTTGTAAATCACAAGTTTCATCACGATACAATATCATATAAATGATTTGGACAACGACATGATATTTGCAGATATCACAACGTCTGCCATGATACAATATTGATTCAATTCAGGGGCCTGCAATCAATATGAGACGATATCACATGCCCACATAACACAATCGTTATATTAATGTCGACTTACAAAAAGCAACTAAAATAGGATATGACAATGTTATTACTAGACAGACATTAAAATGATAAACAGTCTATTTAAAAAAAATAAAGATGAACTCAGTGTTGTCCACTTTAAAGTGCCACGTTTCTCATGATTAAGCACTATTTGAATGTTTAGGAAGGAGGTGCGCTTGGACGGAAATGGTGACACAGATTTGCCAGTGGGAATTTGAAATTAAAGGCGTATCTTAAAGATATGTGTCGAAACGCGTAAAACAGTGATTTACCAACACGTTCTCCGCCACTTTGTATACACGCTAAAGTATGCTTGTGCCTCTGTGTACGAGGGGTGTGACCAAGCCACGGTGTACAATCTGGAAATGAGAACGGGCTGCACACCCTGCTTATTGGCTGAGGGTTACACACCCAACGTCCCGAACACAGCAAAGTGTGTGTGTAAGAAGAAAAGCGAAAGCACAGGCGGAAGGCCGGGTTTCTGCAGATACATTCGCCATCACACATTTCTAGTGGGTCATAAGTGACGATTGAGAGAGATTATTTTTGTATGAGTATGTATATTGTTTTTTAAAGACCGTACTTGAGTGGCACTAATAAGAGAAATAGGTTCTTGTATTTAGAACACATTTATGACGGTCTATAGACAAATCCACCGGCAGATATTTGTGTTGGGCTTTCTGGTGATGCCGCCATTACAGTAGTGGCTCAGTCACAGCTGACTTACACCGGATGAATTTGAAAGTGCTGTGCAACCTAGTCCTAGCATGCATTAGCTTTCAGACTTCATTTACTTCCACCTGAGTCTGTAATAACATTGCGTACATATGTTTAGCTTTTAAAAAATTGCATTCCCTACCACAGGTCTTGGTGAAATAACTTTAAAGAGCTCAACTCTAGTGCGTCGTGAAATTAATGGTAAGGACAGCAAGGTCAGACTGTGGCAGCAAATGGCAGGCCGGAAGGACCCCAGGCCACTGAGCTGCTATATAGAATCACGCATAACAAAGAACACATAGAGCCTCTCATCTTCAAAGTGGCTTGATGAAAGATGCTTCATTTTGGAATATTTTCCATCCTTTGGATACGAAGTACTCTACACGGCTAAATAAAACCATCCCTCTTGGTTTTCTTCCCTCTAAAGGAAAAATATTATAATATTTTCACAGTCACGGTTTAATGATGACTTTACAGTATTGCCAATGCTAAAGCTGGAAATGTTATTTATATTTGGTACTTAAAATGTTTTATGGTGTATTTGGTCGTGCAAAAAAACACCATACTTTTTTTTTTTTTAATGGTGTGTCTGTCGCCCAGCACTCAGCAGTGCTTGGAAATTGTTGATCACATGAGAAGAACAGGATTGTGCAATGCATATGACCTCACACCATATGCGCAGATATCGTTGTACTGATGTGAAGGAAAACTGGAATACGACAAACCTTGTGACATCTCACATGGTGTATTGATGAGGTGTTTAAAGTGTTAAGTGCTTTACATTCAAAGTCAAACTTTCAGCTGTGTTTTGAGTGTGACATGTGTAACAAGAACACACTTAAAAGGAACAACTCACCTTCACTTGAGCGTGGAGGTATTGAATAAGATCTTTTTTGACAGGCCCTTTTCATGGACATATTTTGTAATGTAATTATGTCCTTCGCCAGGTGTCTAAATGTCTTCCATAATGGACATTTAAGGGTATCTTGTGGACCAAAAGATAGCATTTATTTCTCTCCTGTGTTATGATGTAAGGAGACACAATCTTGCCCCAGTTTCAGGCTAGCGTGTGCTTCACCTGCATGGATTGTGTTATGTATATGTCCACGTAAAAAAACAAATGGACCCACAGGTTTAACAGCAAAAGCACAATCATTTGTTTAGTAGCATTAAAAACTGCAGTGTTGCATGACACAAATAAAGTATATAAACATTAATTTTGATGTACAAGTTACTTATTTATAAATAAATGACTTAAAAAAATATAGTAATAGTTTACTAACCTCAAATAAATGCCTTGATAATTGCGGCACCTTAGATCTGGGTAAAATAAATAAATATTGTTTTATTATTTTTGTTTGCATGTTCCTCCATACATAAAGTAAGAAGCTGGAGAGGAATAGTGTGTTGATGGTGACACCTCTGATGGCGTTGGAATGAATTGGCACCCTGACGCAGTTTGAGAGCCGTGTAGAGGTTCCAGTCCGGGGGGTGAAGAGGCGCTCTCAGCTGCGAGCCATGCAGCACAAGGAGGGCCGGGTGTCTCTGCTTTGTACCCTCCACATTTACATGGCCTGACCCAGTTCAGCAACGGCTAGCAGTAGGGGGAGGGGGCAGTCTGGGGGAAGCTAAAAATACCACCCCTCGCATTAGGCAGCTCCATTGCAGAGGGATCCCTAGAATTGCTATCCTTGACTTGCATCGAGTTGTTGGCACGTAGAGGTGTACAAACTGCCAGAGGGTTTCCTTAGCACGGAAACAATGAGTATATTTCTAAGATGCCCTCCACTGTTGTCCGATGCACTTGTTTCCACTTGCCACCGCCTTCTGGGTGGGGGATTTAGTGTGCATCTAATGTGTGATAGCAGCCGTAAATAGCCCGGGTAGAGAAGAGACTTGTGACTTTTAAGACTCTGGTCCTTGAGTTAAACCGCCCCGTGTCATGCTGAACTGTGGTTTTGCTGCTGCTGTGTGGAAAGGGTTAACCTTAGCCTCTGTCATTCAACCATACCATGCCAGCTGTTGGCTTGGAGATCCAATCACAATGATTTTCCACTGTTGTGACATGTGACCTGCTCCGCAACACGAAACTGTCGCAGCGCAGCAAATGTTGGCACTTCCTTCATCTTGGCGTTGTTGCTGCTCGTGGGGTTAGGGGGTGTGAATGTGAAATACAGGGATATGGAATAGGCCTTCGTTACTATAGGCTGTGCTCTCATGTGCTTGCCCATGTGTTACACTATTTTAAGATGCGTCGTTTAGTGACCATTTACCCATTTACAAAGCCAAATGTTATTGCAAGGTGCAAGATGACATGCATTTTAGCCATGGCTCCTAAAATTCACTTGTTCTTTTGTAGGACTTTGTAAATAGGGCTACTGTTACAAGGATCTCAAAGGCGTGGTAACAAAACAACTCTTGTTCTTAGATGTGACAGAGTGTTGGGATGTGTACACTGGGAATTGGCGACACCCTGAATCCACTACAAGTGGGAAGTCGTCGTTTCCAAATTCTTTATGCAGTTTTTAATTTGAAGGTGTCCGGTATATGGGAAATAATTAACCTTCTAACCAATGAGTGAATGTCGTGTCAAAATAAACATGCTGTTGACATTTCCTTGCATATCTGTCTTTGAGCAAATTCCTTTTAATATTTCTCATGTACATCAGAACAGTGGTGTGAAAAGGCAAGTTGTCAACATGCATTGAAGACCTCGCCCAAAACTTGTGGTCGGTACATGGGTATTTCGTCTTCAAAATAACGATTTCTGCGAACTCTCTCACCTCAGTAATACACCCGGCCCTGCAATTATGCTGTGTAATAAATAATAAATTCTGTCCCGTTTTCCATGGCAGATGGCTTCAAATAGAATCTCAACATGTGACAGAATAGTTTCCAAGAATCTCAATGGAATAAGCTGCGAGCATTCATTTGTGGAGTGAGCAATAATAAAGGCTGCATTTTCTCTCGTTCTACATCTTCGCCCCAGTTCTGTTCTGACATATTTTGAGTTTTGGATGTTATCTTGGAGTTGCATGGTTAAGGTCTTGTTTGGCGTAACGACAGAATAATAGTTTTTTTTGGTCTTTGTTATACACATACAGGCAAAAAGTGAGTAAACTCTGCCCCTTCTTTCTCACACAAGTCAAAACATCCCCGTCTGCCTGCAATGTTGCCTTTCTTAATGGATCACATGGCTGGGTCCAGCTTCCCTGTGCAGTAAAGCTGTCACCATACCAGCATGTTAATGGTATGTTCCTAATAAAACATAGTTGTTCCAAATGTTTTTAAGGTTTTTCCCTCCAGATCTTTATGTCTTCTTCACTCATGCTGGAGAACCTCCACACCAACAACATGATGTGTTTGTTGCTGTACTGTGTGCCGACATGCATGCTGTGTGTGGTTGTGCCACTGTGTGTGCGACGTAAAATGTAATGCAGCAAAAAAAACGCTTGAATATATGAGACTCATCAGTCATGGCCTATCAGCTGACAACTTTCCACTTTCAACCGGTGTCCAATCAATCGAGGCATCTCTAGCTATTATTGCTTTTAGCGTTTAGTATTATTGCCATTGCTAACTCTAGCGTGCTTCTTGAATTACAGTGACAGATTGCTCGCTGGCTGCTCCGACATCCACTCACGTAGTGCTGTCTTCCCCGTTGTTTAGTCAGTACAGCCTTGGATGAAAAGTTGATACTTTTAACAAGCTTACTGTGCAGTGCGAATCGTTCTGCCTGAATACAGTACAGTATATTTTCCAGACTAGAAATCAAGATCATCATGTTTAATCTTTCCGAAAAAAAAAAACAGTTTTAAGAAATAAATTAAATCGATACGGACGATACGGACGCGTGCTATACTTCCGCCTGTGTAATATATTGTGATGTCGTATGCTCGTAGTTCTGTTTCTATCTGAGCTGCACCAAGACAAATTCCTTGATTCCTCGATATGAATCGACCTCATTGTGTTGCTGATTAAAGCTGAATAGACAGCAGCCTCTCATTAGAATGGACTCTCCTATGTAGAGCACCATGGAGCTCCCTGATGCCACAGATAGTCCTAATTAGATTAAACAAAAGGCTTTTCCTGAGGTAATCAGTCACTTGGTCACCCTGCTCACTACGTTACCCCACGTTACACCGCATGGAAGCCGGTGGCTTTTGATGGCTGTTGTTTAACATGACGGGGTACTGTGATACAATCTTCTGGGTACTTATTAAAAGGATTTGACTCTAATGCTTTACTTGGTTGTACCAGAGGAAGAACTTGCTGTTCCTTATAATGCCGATTGGCCATATAAAGTGTAATTTTCTAAAAGTAAGATCACCAGACTCTGCTTTTCTCATAGGAGTGAGAGTCCCACTTTTGAGTAGACCATATAGTTGTTGCAACTATATAAGACAGTACAAACTAACATTTAAATTATTATTATTTTAAATTAGAATATGATTGTTTTTGTTGAGCAGATGTAGTTGCCGTCTTGTCAACCACAAGACGGCAACTACATCTGCTCAACAAAAACAATGGCTAGCTACTGTTAAAGGTCTATAAGTAGGTTACCTACAACCAAACGCAGTGTGTCAATTTAAATCTAACAAAAGGCCAGAAACGGGTCAGATGCTGCTGCTGAAGCCCCTTTTTAATGTGAAGCAGCTGTGATGAGTGTTGTATTTGTGTTAACAGTACATTGCAGAGGGGATAGGACTACCCTTAAACCTTCTATGCAGGAAAAACCCTGGGAGCAGCTCAGAGCGATGTGTACTGAAAGCTAATGCTCCACTCTGCTCACGTACTGAGAGAAGAGTGCACATTACTTGACAAGAGTTTTGTCCAGAAGACACAATTATTACTATATTTTATTGCAACTCAAGTACAGCTAATCAAAATCTCTTGGCAATGGCTGAAGGCAGTTTTGCTAATTACTTTGCTACTCAGCAGCCAAGTGGTTTTGTCTAAGGGTTTCAATGTTTGCTCTTATGCGGCAATAAAAGGTGTCTAGTGCAATAGTGTACTGTAGCTGTGTGATGACAGGAAGTGTAAGAAACAAAAATGGTAACATACAAATGCCTCATTGAAAATAAGTCATTACAGATGTCGGGAAAAGTCCACTCAACAATACTATGTGCATTGAGCAAGCATCGTAGTTAACATGCAGTAATAGGTTGATCACAACAAAGGGGAACTACACTGATGGTGGTATTGCAATTAAGTCAAACTTCCATTTCAGGGTTTATGACACAGTTTGTGCAAATATGTAATTTGTTGTCAGTGTGATGTTATTAAATGTATGCGGAACCCCCGCTGTAATGTTACTAAAAGATGTTGTACGTTTGCTCTTCTCTTTCAGATCTGCATGCATGGTGATCTCCTCCTCCTCTGTGGGTGATCCTCAGTCACCATGAAAGACTAGGAACTCAGCTCTCCTAGGGAAATGGCTTGTTTTGTAATATCCCTGCCCTGCTACCTGCCGTATGACTCCAGCTGCCTCTGAAGGTCCTGTCAGCTGTTTATGGGAACTACCACTGTGTTCGCTCTCTTGAGGATTTAAGCTTTTCCAGGACAACACCTTTTCTTTTTTTTTTTTTTTTCTGTTGAGCCGAAGCAGCAACGCTTTGCAATAGAGTGGGGAGGTGGCGAGACAATGGCGAACAACTCGTACAGCGGGGTGAAGAACTCCATGGTGGAGGCCAACCACGATGGAGAGTTTGGCTGCTCGCTCAAAGACCTGCGCTCCCTTATGGAACTGAGAGGCACAGAGGCGATAGGCAAAATTGGGGAATCTTATGAGGATATTCAAGGACTCTGCCACCGGTTAAAAACATCACCTATAGATGGTATAGTAATGTTTTCACTACACTCAACATAATGACATTAAATTGGATTAAATACAGGATGTTTTCACTACAGTGCTAGTAGCGAGTGCTGTTGGAATGCGAATGTGGTGTACACATAGTTTAGGAGGCGTGTCATTGGCCATATCCTTCACATTGTGGATACCTTGACATCACTTCCTTGGAAAACTTGTATGCCAGACAGGTGGCTGGGCAGGCAGGCTCTGACCTGGGCCAGTCCTGCTCTATTTCAAGGCCTCTGGATATGTCCCTCACACCCTCCCTCTCTCCCTTTTCACCTCTGTGTCTCTGTGTGTGCGCGTGTCTGGGTGTCTCTGTGTGTAGGCTTCAGACAGACCAGCTGTCTGCCTGGGCACAGCACCAGGCTGCAGGTACATGTGGCGGACAAAACGGGAGCCTGTAAGCTTGGGTAGTAATAACTTGAACATGTTAGGGAAGGAGTAAGTTCATCTTTTAAATGTCTCCTCTGTTACTTTCTCCACCAAACTCTTCACCATTAAGATGGGACCTTGCTAAGAATTTTTTGAAAAACTTCACCGTATTTATTTTTGAATTAAAACTAGTTGGGCTACAGCAGAACCCCACTAGTAGTGCAATGGTGGTTGACAGCACCTCTGTTCTTCCCCTTTTCTCTCTTTCTCAGTTTGTCTCTCTATAGAGAGTCCGCCTAATCGCCAGTATGACCTTGACTGAACTCTTATGGGAGGGGATTTTCAGTTTGATCCCAGATTAAAACGGCACCACATATTCACTGTAGCAGCAACAGTCCTCTGTGTGCAGTGTCTCAAAGCAAGCAAAAAAATGTCCCGGGCTTGAACAAACCAGAAGGAAAGCAATAAATTCCATGCTATAAAGCATCTCTTATTCAAGAATCACTACCTCTCTATTAAATCCTTGCCCTTTCATTTATTGACAATATAGTTTACAAGGCACACCATGCTTTTGCTGCATTCATTGTCTGATAAATAGGCCTGTAGGTCATTGTCTGAACTAAGGAGAAATTGCTGAATAGGAACTTAGCTGTTGAGAGAGAGAGAGAGAGAGAGAGAGAGAAAGTGTGTGATGCGTGTGGCTTTGTCAAGTTGGTGAACATAGAGTCCTGTTATATTTGTAGCATGCGTGACATTGGTTGTGTCATTAAGTGAGAGTGTACTTGTCCTCCCTCGCTCACTCTACCTCCTCTATGCTACTAAAAGAATGTGGATTGTTGAGGCCCGTTATCGCTTTGAGCATTTTAATATAAAGCACAAAGAAAAACACGGTACTGGTGTAGGTAAAGTAAAATCTAGAACTACTTTCAACCTCTGCTATAGCTGTACACTGCTTATCAGCAGTCTGTATTCACCATATTCAGATCATCAAACATGTTTTTAAGACTGAGAGAATATTTGATTATGATTCCTAATGAAAACAAGAATCTTTTTGATAAAACGGCTACCTACGTCACAAAGGAAAGGCAGCTTTTTTCACTTTGTGTTTTAACTTCTGTAGAGATTTGCAACTGCACTCGATTGAATAGGTCCGCATTTGGTTTCCCCCTCGCAGCAGGTGCTGTTTCACTTGGTACGCAGCCACTGAGTTTTGACACTTCCAGTTTCAATCAGCTCATTCGTCACTGGCTTGGGAAATTAAGCCATCATTTAAGATTACAGGAGCTTGACAATTGAAAAGGGATTTCTAATTAGTTGGTTGGTCATGTCTCGAACCTCTTATGCCAATCCTTTGCTAATCCTCCACATTTCCAACCTCTTTTTTTTCCCACCCAAAGAAGTTTGACTGAACTTCTCTGTTGCAGCTGTGCACGGCTGTACCACTCTACTTTGACTAGTTTTCAGCATGGTCTTTCTTGGATTAGGCTAAATGTAATGCATCATTCATCACTGCCATTTTCCATGCTACCACATAACGCCGAGTATATAAGAGCTCCCAGTTCTGTTAGATTTCAATTCAATGGACTGTGATTCAAATTGATTTTGATATTTAACATACCAATGCTCCGAGTCGGAAAAGATTGAATTACATTGTGATAATGAACACTGCAAAACGCTTATTCAAATATTACCTTTGTCTATTTGACAAATGTAAACATTAACCCAGTCACAGTTCTGCATAATAATACAATGAAAGGTCAAGTCTGAAGGGCATTAATCACAGGTAGAACATACCAAAACTAAGGGATGATATTTTTTAACATGTCTCCTAGTTTTTCTAATTTACTGTCCTTCTGTGAGAGCTCTCCAGTACCTGAAGCTCTGGCTGTTGGTCTGGTGCTTTCTCTGCTTGAGTAGTTAACCGTTATGAAATAAGTACCAGTTAAGTTTCAGTTTCACCTCTCTGTTTTTTTTCTACTTGTGGTGTTGGTTATATAGCTATTAGTAACATTTAAAGGTGAACTCCTCCATGTTTTTACACATCAAAATCAGTCATGAGCAGCACTACTCATCTTGTGAAAACGGTTGTATAATGTTCTCTGTGGCTCTTGTAGGATGCTTTTGTCAAGCCTGCAAAAATAACACTAGTGATGTGTCACCAGGGTTACCTTGGTTCAGGCTTGGAGATAACTCATTTGATCTGGAAGCCAGCATTACGTACTTGACGCATGGAGTTTGAATCCCATGGGTGCTTACCAGGCAGGGAGGGTCCAATGAAAAGGCTATTTTCTCTATTGAGTTATGTTATGGAAGTGTAGGATCCTTGTTCTTAGACCGACGGACTTGTCAAGGGAAGCAATCTACTTATTTTTCTAGGTCTTGTTTGATGAGTCAGGACTTCTGAGCCTTTGCGGCATCAGTTGTAAACATTCTTGTTTTTTTTAATTTGTCCCTTGTGAGTCCCCCAGCTGTTTGTAAGAGCAATACTTAATCACTGGAGTATTGTTATAACAAACTCCCATCCTTTTACTACATTTTCTCAGCATTGAATGTCACAGCTCAGGGTCATAGTCTTCTGTACCCAGATGTCTGTAATTAGACTTGGCGTAATTTCTTTGGGCACACAAACCAGTTGATGCTCAAGAATGCCGTAATAAAATCTAAATCAATAGTTTCAGCAAACCCTACTAACACAGCAGCTTTTATTTTCTCCCAATGCTTCCTCTGCACAATGACACTTGTGTCTTGGGTGGCGGTCTAGTGGTACGGCTTCCAAATATTACACTGGAAGGTTGTGAGTTCAATAGCAGGGCTGCCACCATTGTGCCCCTGAGCAACGCACTTAACCCTGAGTTGCTCCAGGGGGACCGTGCCTGTAGTTAGTTCACTGTGAATTGCACTGGATAAGAGCGTCTGCTAAATGACATGTAATGTAATGTTAATGAATTGGCAAGGCCACTTAGCATCAATATCATCGACATTGTTTCCCTATTTTTCCCTTTCACCGTTATTCCCTGTTGAGTTGCTATTTTAGTGGAGTCAAATATTTAAGTTCCAGCCTATTGATCCAATCGACTGTGGGCTGAGAGGCCTTGCACAATTTGACTGCAATTCACAAAAGCGGACAGGCTCTCTTGCATCTATCATTCAGGACACCACACCCCCCTCATTCAATGAGAAGGTTGAGGCTGTTAAATGATAGTTTACTCTTCAGGGGGCTGCCGTTGCTTGTCTTCATGTCTGAATTTAAAAATGATGTGCTTAAATGGGCTTTAGCCAGTGAGTGGATATAGCATATGGCCCGACTCGGTTTCTGTTAGTGGAGCTGTTTACTGGGAGCTGGGGTGGTACGCTGATCAACTTGTAATCTTTGGATTGAAAGCTGCTGATTTGTGAGAACAATTGGTTTCTTGTTTTTCCTTGTATTTAGTTATTAACAGTGGGCACAGGTGTTCTAGGTTTTTGGCAATTCTTATGGATTTGGTGGGTTTTTTTAGAACCTTCACCTGCAATGTAGATAACAATGTAAACCTCATGTTTGTTCCCTGTTCGGTATTCAGTGATAGGTCAGACTATATTTAGTGTTTTTATAGATACTTGGCCATAATCCGTAGTCTAGCCTGCTTCTCCGGTATAGCTTGCCAGGTTATCTCATGCAGTGGTCTTCCCAGAATTCCTGAGTAGGGTTATATTAATTTCAAGTGTATTCGGTGAAAATTGCACGACAGTGTTCATCCGTCACTATTTTTAGAGGGGAAATGACCATGCTATAGTAATGCCCTGCTTATTAGCACAGAATCTGCTTATGTACAAAATGCACTAATCACCTGTAAAGTGGAAAGCAGCATTGGGAAGTAATTACTAGAATTATGGCTGATGGAAGTATTATTTCAGTGTTTTAATTGAAATGTTTACAACATGGCAGGAAAAGTGCTTGAAGTGACACGCTTTTAGCATTTGAGTGGACTTTATAAACCCTCAATGTGTCTCTCGGTGCAGCATTGTTTTGTTGTTTCACTTAATAAATGAATAATAATAATAATAATAGGTTGTGTAAACCCTAAAACTCTGGTCTTTACATGATGAAAGTAACTCGAGAAGAAATGATGGAAAACCCACAATCCAGTTATCCTTGTTAGATTCTGATTGGCATAATATCAAAATAACATTGGGGGTTAAACTCTCAGCTTTGTAAACTCCTTTGTCTCGTTTTACTATATACTCTTTACTCCTTAAGTACACTAACAATGTATCTGATACAACTCACCTGCAACGCAACTTAATCGACATAAAGAAGGCCCTAAAAAGCACGACGTAAATGCTCTGTCATCCGTTTGTATGCCTTGCTTAAATGTCATGACACACTTCTGTCATTCAGACGGGGACTGTATGTGGTAAAAGGGGAAACTAGAGCCACACTGTCATTCTTGCAAATCCCTTTCATCACACTTTCAGTTCTTACCTTGATATTCTATTGAAGTTTACCACAAGTAAGAAGATGATTCAGTCTATGCTGCATTTTTTTTTTTTCTACACAAAGTGGGTTATGACGGGCACACAACGTAACGTACTCTCATGGGAGGGAGATTGCTTTGAAATGGTTTGCTCAGTGAGGGGTGTGTCATTGTACTGGACAGTGTGTTGGCACATCTACTGCCTACACAGTTATGTAAAGGCAGTAAAAGAGAACTTGTTACCCAATTTCAATTAATTGTGACAGGCCCAGAGTGAGTGGCTGAAATGACAGTCCTCAGAGGGGTCAGCTGGGGACAAGCATCCAAATTAAATGGTTAATGATTAGCTGCTTGACTTGAGACACAGTCAGGGTGCTAAAATGATGTGAGGGGCTAAGGCCAACCTAGTTTCTGTTTGTGTATCCAATGGAGGGGGCGACGTGTTGATCGTCCTCTGTCACTTGTATTTATTGCTCTAATGCAAAGAGAAAATCTGGTGTAAAACTGAATAGGGTAATAGCTGTCGGCACATTTTCATTAGTAGGTGTAGAGAATCAGAGCAGACGGTGAGAGACAGCCAGGGAGCAGCAACAGGCAGCTATGCAGGATAAACCCCATAGCCTTTTTAATGCGCTGTGCCGGCGAGTCATCGTCCTTCTTCTCCCCCCTCTTTCAGAAAAGTATGTGTTGGGTTGTAATGGTAATCAAGGATTCTTTTCTTATTTAACTAAGTAGACCAAAACTTGTTTAAATTAAGCAAAAGGTAAAGAAATATGAAACCTAGAGGCCATGTTTTAATTGAACAACAAGCTCCAGTCTAAATGACAGATAATAGGCTGGTTTTTAACGAGCACTCTTTTGGGTATTTTGGAGACATTTTCTATTAATTTTCTGACATTTTATCTGATTAAGATGTAAACAATTTAAATGATAATTTATTGATAGAAATAATCTGTAGTTACATCACCAGTTTTTCTGTATTAGTATCATATTATCTTGGTCTTTTTATAATGATGTATTTATTTTTTTGGAAGTGAAAAGCGGTTACCAACAAAACCATTTTCAAGGACAGGATTTAACACTGATTTAGCGATCCATCTGAACATGTACTCTTACTGCAGTGGCTGTTTAATACTATGTGAAGGGGGGGGGGACATTTCACTTGGTGTCAGAAAGCTATGAAAATGTTGACCGTGCCTAAAAGTGAGGGGTCGTTGTTTGTGTTGTACAACATTGGAGTGAACATTTAAGAAAGAATAATCAGGACAGGGAGGTGTGTGTGTGTGTGTGTGTGTGTGTGTGTGTGTGTGTGGATATTTAATTAAATAGCAGGAACACTAAATAAGTTTTGTTTTTATAAATGGACAAATTCTTCTAATGATTTAATTGTCAACAAGCAGTTCTTCACGTAGCAGTCTTTCTCACTTGGCCATCACACAGCGAAATCTGTTCCCTTTGTCTGAAATAACAACAATAGAACCGCAGTCTAAGGCGGCAACTAACAATTATTTTCATTATCGATTCATCTGCTATCTTTTCTTATAATCTCCCTTAATTGTTTTGGCTTTAAAATGTTAAGAAAAAGTGGAAAATGCCTGTTAGAACTTCCGATGTCCCCACGGAAATGTATTCATGTTGCTAGTTTTATTCATTAACAGTTAAAAACCCAAAGATATTTAGTTCTTTATCGTATATGACAAAGAAAAGCAGACAATCTTCACATTTAAGAAGCTGGAACTAGAGAATTTCAGCTTGAAAAACGACAAACAATTGTGTTAATCTTTGCTCTGCTTCAGTCTCCCACCACCAGTCGTCTATTTTGACAGCATTTGTGATGGAGAATTGTCTCATTCGCCGAAGAACAATGTCCCTTACTCCCCGGGCTGTTGTTGTCACTGCGCAGACTCATTATCCAAATGTGGTGTCATGATTTGCATTGTACCTCTAGTCTGTGTGTGTCTGTCCTTCTGTCTGTCTGTCCATACGTTGACCCTACTGATTCATTTCCCTATTAAGACTCTGCTATTCCAAGTGCAGCTTCCCTTCAGCAGTCAGCAGCTCCACTTTATTAGTCTCAGTCCCTTGCACCCTCACCCCCACCCACCCCCATTTGCCTGTCAGTAGCAGTTTCACACAGTCACTCTTCCGTGGCCCCCAATTCTGCTCCACCTTCTCTCTGCCACACACACACACACACACACACACACACACACACAGCTCCATCCAGTCTCCACAGCCACCCCCACACAGTCAGTCCGCACGGCATGAATAGAACTGAAAAACTGTCATGCATCATCAAATGTGCGAAGGCCCTTTTGAATATGTGACTGGGCCTTGAATGTGGAGGCATTTGAGTGCGTGGCTGCAGAATTCTCTCTGTGCACATAGAAGAATGGGTCTCAGGCCAACCAGACGTGTGATGTGTCAGAGAGAGGACTTTAACGGGACAGTAGTGCATAAGCACCTGTGATCTAAACCTGATTCCACCTCTCCAGTCGGTCATAGTGTAAAAAGAAAAGGCAGGTTATGGGATTAGATTTGCCCTTGTTGTTCTCGCATTCTATTGCATGCCTGAAAGAGGTGAAAATGTTGGACAGAATACGCGTCATTGTTGTCCCGCATTGTCGCCTCCACTGTGTCCTGTCAGAAACGCTGATTCCTTTTACGGGAAATTGTTTTCGGAGACCCGGTCACGAGAGTACAGCTCAGTTAGCTCACTGGCTTTTCACGTTCTCTCTCTCTCTCTCTCTCCTCCCGTGAACTAAATGTCCACAGTACTGCATCCGTGGCACATCATTAGGGCTTTCTCTTTGATGTGACTATTTAATGCCTGTAGTCCAAACATTCAATTCCAAGATAGATTTCAGATTAAATTCTTGCCATTTCAAATGCTTTGTCCTCTTGTTTTTCCCTCCCCAGGTCTAAGTGGACAGCCTGGAGACATCGAGAAGCGGAAAACAGTGTTTGGGGAAAATTTAATACCGCCCAAAAAGGCCAAAACTTTCTTACAGTTAGTGTGGGAGGCGCTACAGGATGTCACACTGATTATCCTAGAAGTGGCAGCCATAGTTTCACTAGGCCTTTCTTTTTATAGACCTCCAGATGCCGAAAGAGAACGTAAGCAACAGCACTTCATTACAATCCTTCTTCTTTATTAATCCATGTAACATTACTGTTTATTGATATCAGCCTATTTATGTTTAGAATTGTATTATATAGTTTGGACCTGGATAACATGTTTTATGGTAAACATAAACAGCTGCGTGTTTGTCATTTATCTAGTTGATTTATGCGAGTGTTGTTGGTGAACATGCGGTGAGATGTTCCCCTGTCCCTCTGCAGACTGTGGAAGGGCAGCTGGCGGTGTGGAGGATGAGACTGAGTCAGAAGCAGGCTGGATCGAGGGCGCCGCCATTCTTCTGTCAGTTATTTGTGTGGTGCTGGTGACGGCATTCAACGACTGGAGTAAAGAGAAGCAGTTTAGGGGCCTCCAGAGCCGCATCGAGCAGGAACAGAAATTTACTGTCGTTCCGTGGAGGACAAGTTATTCAAATTCCTGTGGCTGAGATCGTGGTCGGCGACGTTGCACAAGTAAAATATGGTAAGAAGAGATTGTTATTAGTAATCCAAACTTCATTGAAAAACAATGGACACAATTGTTCCTCTTAATTAAAGATGCCTTTTGTCTGCGTGTGTCTCAGGTGACCTTTTGCCTGCCGACGGAGTCCTCATCCAAGGCAACGATCTGAAGATCGACGAGAGCTCCCTCACAGGAGAGTCGGACCTGGTCAAGAAAACGCTAGTAAAAGATCCAATGCTGTTATCAGGTAACATGAAGCCTCAATTGTATTGATCAAAGGTTCTCTCACGGCTGGTTGTGAACAGAAATGTCAAAGACTTTGACTGTTATCTTGTCAGACATCTTAACATGCTATTAAGAAGTGATCCTTAATACTTATAGACGTCTGCAAAACTGACTGAGCGGAGATATTTTAAATAATACAGTACACATCATCTTCAAAGTCTGGCTTCATGTGACTCCAGTCTTTTATTCTCTTTTATTTCAATTAAATGACCGATAGCCTTTGTGCCATTTCATCTTCACGTAATTCACTTTGACAGACTTTTTCATATTTAATCTGCTTCAGCTTCTTAGACTTGTGTAGATCTATGCTATACTGAGGCATTCTGTCAGTTTGACGGCTTGACACCTAAGCTTCAAAACAGTGTTTAATAATCTTTATACAATATGAAAGCAACGATTTCTCCTAAATCAGCTAGGAACAGATGAATTATTTATCTTTGATTATTCACAAAGGAACCTTTTGCAGCATGCGGATTGAAAATAATTGAACCCCGAAGTTTAGCAGTATCCAGCGTAGTTCCCAACTCCTGTTCTGATGATTTGTTTTATGCTTTTAGATTCATTATTCATGTGTATTCAATGTTGTTAATTTGCATTGCTTTAGTGACAAACTGGATTAGAATTGAAAGTTAATTGGTGTTCCTATCCTGCTGCTCAGTGTAATCCATTAGCAGGCATCCAAGAGCCCAGACGTAAAGCTGTAATAGCTAGTCCATGTGCACAAAGACCCTTCATCGCTGCGTTTGTGCTGTCGGAGAGCTTTGTTTTCACTCCGATCCCCAGAAGAAGAGTGTGGGGATTCTGGAGAAACTGGCTCTCGTGCGTGTGCGTGTTGCTCCACCACTGCTTTTTTTATTTTTTTATTTCCCTTAGCACAAGCTGTATCCCTTTTGCAATCACTCTCACAAATGAAAGGAAAGCATCCTCTAATTAACAGAGGCATGAGAGAACTCTTAAACGCTTTGTAGTTTTCAGTCTCTCGCTCTCTGCTCTCTCTGACTTAAGCTTCTTCGGTTATTTGCTCTTTCTGTACAAGTCGGTAAGATTTCCTTCTGTGTTCTGAGAGGGATGGAGACCCGGAGATCTCTGGAGAAGCCTTGTTGAAGCCTTTCAGACTTCAATTAATTCACTGACAATTGGCTTTTGATTAAAAGCTGTTGATTAAAGGTTAGGGGGGGTATTTGCATCAGTGTTTCTTTCTGTTTTTATTTCTTTGCTTCTGTACACGCCTCCCTCCCTCGTTGACTGACAATGTATTTTCCCTCCTCTGTCCAAAAGGCACCCATGTAATGGAAGGCTCAGGGAAAATGTTGGTCACTGCTGTGGGTGTCAACTCTCAAACTGGAATTATCTTCACTTTACTTGGGACCGCTGAGGAGGATGAAGAAGAAGAGGAGGAAAAGAAAAAGGAGAAGGAGGAGAAGAAGAAACAGAGAAAAAGTTAGTATCCCCCACTGTTCTGTTGTTCACTGTTGCGTGGACGTTTTCCATTTTCGATCTCCAGTTTTGCATCTTGCGTAAAGATTCCATCATCGTCCGTTGAGACTTTTTATATTGAAAGCAGAACGTCCTGAGCCGGTGCAGGGAAGCGTAGTTGACTTAACAGAGTTGTATTCGCACTAAGAACACAGGTCAGGGGTGCCTCTTTAGGAGCTCAGCAGCAGAGGTGAGGTCCAGGGCCGAGCTGTAATGGATTAAATTATTTTCATTATTGATTAATATGATCTAATATTTTCTTAATTAATCCCTTAGTCTATAAAATGTCAGAACATATTGAAAATGCCCTTTATAATTTCCCACAGTCCAAGTAGACACTAAAAAGTATTGTACTATCTCTGCCATAAACTCACAGCAGCGGTTTATTTCAATAATTATTTTTTAATCATAGATAACAGACATACTTACATAATATTCATACATACTATTTTACAATAGTGGTTAATAGTACAGTACTATTGCTCATCAATTGACTGACTACACGTTGTATTTTTCCACAGACAAGAAGCAGGAAGCATCTGTGGAAAATCGTAAGAAAGGTAAGTTGCTCACACACACACACGTACACACACACACAACCTTATACAAGGCCACCCACCTTAATGTATCAGCCTTTACCTTAATCAATGTCTCCCTCACGTTTAACAGCCCTCTATGTAGGTCAAAGTCTCAATTTGTTAATAAATGTCTGCAGTGGTTTGTAATGAGGAGTTGCATATTTTTGTCCCCATTCATACTTGGTACTGGCTGTTCTCGCCTATCCATTGTACTGCCTAGCCTGGCACATTGCGCTTTGAGCAGCAGGTGCTACTGAATCCAGTTATAGCGATTAGTGATGAGGAGATTAAAGCCATGCAACAATTCTGGAGCCAGAACATCTGCTTTCCCACCCATCTCTCTCTCTCTCTCTCTCTGACTCTTCCTCAGGCCCCCACAATTTGATTTATATTGATGTCCCAATCAAGTCTTTCACAATTTCAGACTGACCAATGATAATGAGGCTGTTTAGTGGTAACTCAGCCAGCTAGCCAGGCTTGTGTTGTCCTGCTGGGACATGATCAGTTGTGCTTGTGTCTGTGACCACAACCCTGGCACTAGTCCCTGGTGCACAGATTCCCTGGTGCACAGATTCCCTCTGCCTGCCAGGAATCAACAGTAATCCTTTAGACTGAGATTACACAGGCCATGTAAGAGCAGAACAAGCCACAGTCCACAGCAGCTGCAGTAGCCCAGTGTTAATGCCCCTCCTCTTCCGGCTACATACATTCACACAAAATACCGTGCTACTGTCCACACCATGGTAAATGGAGCTTTAAGCATTGACACATTGCACATGGGCTGCCTGTGCTCATGAAAAGCAAGGATGCAGAAATTACACAAAACACACCTAAATAGTAATAATATCAGCAAAAAGGAGAGAGGTGGAAAAGTGTCAGTTGTCCGTAGCTGCAGTGTTAGCACCCGGCAGAGCTAATTATTTTATCATGGCAAGTGACATGCGGAGAACAGCCCCCGCTGGCCTGCCGGCTGCCTCGCTCCCTCCTTTGCCATTAGAGGCTTTGCGTTTCCAAGGTTACCTGGTTAGACGTGGGTTTGGGATTCCTGTCAGTTCTGCACGCGAGGGAGGGGGGGGGGGGTCCCGAGGGATGTTGAGGAAGAGATGAAAGAGATTTATGGGTATTTAACTGGCAACGGGTTGCCGTTGAAGGAGGAGGCGATTCCTCAGACGGATCCCAATGCTACTGGCTAGTTAACCTGTTCTTTAAATCTCTAGGTGGGAGTATGCTAATTACTCTTCCAAATCATCCAGCTAATTATTGTGCAGTCAGATCACTGCAAACATAATTACAGTGACATTTCCCAAGTAGAAAAGGCAAGCAAAAAAAAAAAAGCATGCAAATTCTTTGAGCTATGTGACATCTCTTTTGCTCTTGGTAGTCACTTTTCATTTACCCTGTTATCTTGAAACATAGTGCTTTGTTGTGTTGCACTTGAAATAAATCAATAATGCAGTATTGTTCTCGTGCTGTTCTGAAGCAACTTGCTGGGAGTAGCTATCTGCTAAATCATATTATCCAATACTGTTGGATCAAATCTAGTCCAGACCTGTTGTTGATCAACGTATTCTTCTTAACGCCACCTTAAGAGAAAATATAGAACATTTAAACAATTAAAGGTGGTTTATTTCTACAGTATCATGAAACCACAATGCACTACATATATATGGAAATACAATAAAATACACATCACGTGGTATTATATACACGTGGACTGGCATGAAGACATTGAACACAATGCTGCTTTGTTTGAAAGTCCAACGCTGTACATTAAAAATGTGTGTGCATCACTAAACCGTCGGGTCATTTCACCTTTTCTGCAGCTAAAGCACAGGATGGTGCTGCGATGGAAATGCAGCCGCTGAACAGTGATGAGGGAGGTGATTCAGATGAGAAGAAGAAAGTCAGCCCGCCGAAAAAAGAGAAGTCTGTTCTTCAGGGCAAACTGACCAAACTAGCCGTGCAGATTGGCAAAGCAGGTGAGTTGGACACGTGATTGTGGCACATCTGAATGCTATAGGGTTGTACTCTTGTATCCCCCTCACTCACTCACATTTCATTTTCTACAGCCAACGTTCTATGTTTTCTTTTTAAAATGACTTCCATTACAAGTAACATGTTGGTAAATGATATCAATATGAATGATTGATCATCCTCTTTCTCTCTCATTCCCCTCAGGACTGGTTATGTCAGCCATCACTGTCCTCATCCTGGTGGTGCTGTTTGTAGTAGACACCTTCTGGATCCAGAATCTGCCCTGGGTCAAGGACTGCACACCCATTTACATTCAGTTCTTTGTGAAATTCTTCATCATTGGCGTCACTGTTCTGGTGGTGGCTGTTCCCGAAGGCCTGCCCCTTGCTGTAACAATCTCCCTGGCATACTCGGTCAAGGTAAAGTCTCCTAGCCAAGTGACCTGTGGCCAGAGCTGGCCAGAGCTGACCTGCTTACACTTTAGCCTATTAAAACTAGCAGGCCAGGCGGTTAAGACAAGAAGACTTGGCTAAATGATACCCTAAAGCCAAGCTATGATCCCCTGCTGAAGTTGTTAGCCAACAGAGGGCTTCATCTAACTGTTCATTCAATCTTGTAGCCTTTACACACACTTCTTTAGCCTACAAGTTGAAATTCTGTTCAGCACACACGCACATACTGTTACATTCCTGCTTAGCACTACTGAATGTATTTGTGTCTAATCATTTGATATATTGTTTTATCTTCCTACAGAAAATGATGAAAGACAACAACCTGGTGCGTCACTTGGATGCCTGTGAGACTATGGGCAATGCTACCGCCATCTGCTCTGACAAGACTGGTACGCTCACCATGAACCGCATGACTGTGGTGCAGGCCTTCATCGCTGAAAAGCACTACAAGAAGGTCCCTGAACCGGACAACATCCCCTCCTCCATTTTAGACCTGCTGATTCTGGGCATCGCAGTCAATTGCGCCTACACTACTAAGATCATGGTAGGCCTGAGAAAACAACGTGTCTCGAAAATACATTCTGTCTCCATGAATATTGAATTTCAACTTTATTAAAGACGCTCTGAACCATTGGGTACAGCCCGATTGCCTCGTCATGTAGAAACATACTTACTGTATTCCCTTGTTTTCCTTAAGCCTCCAGAGAAAGAAGGCGGCCTGCCACGGCAAGTGGGTAACAAGACCGAATGTTCCTTGCTTGGCTTTTCAACTGAACTGAAACGCGACTACCAGACTATACGCAACGAGATCCCCGAAGAGAAACTATACAAAGTCTACACCTTTAACTCAGTCCGCAAGTCTATGAGCACTGTGTTGAAGATGGCTGATGGCAGCTACCGTATGTTCAGCAAAGGGGCCTCAGAAATTCTCCTAAAAAAGTAAGTTTATTGCATCGTATGGTTTCTGTTTATATCCGTGTGTCTCTTGGAATCTTATACCGACGTCTGATCGGTTGCCTTCGCATAAATGATTCTACTCGATAAAAGGTTATTCTGTAGATCTTTTCCCCCCACTTGTTTCAGCTGGTCAGACTTTGGCGTAAATGATATGTGTAATGTCTTAAGCAGCTAAGAAGTTCAAGTGCATCCCACCCAAGCCCCTTACTTTGCGACTTAAAAACAGGCGCTGAGAAAATGAGCCGGTAACAACTCCGTAAGCCTCTTAACCAAGCAGGCTTCTTTTTAACCCACAAAGGGCTTAGTGTGACTTCTTACTACTGCAGTTAACTATTCAAACACTTTGTCCTCTCCTCCTCCTTCATCCATATCTCTCCACTTTCTTCTTCCCACCCTCCTCTCTTTTTACTTTTTAACTTCTCTACATTTATATAGTAATATATGCCTTTTCCACCTCCCAGGTGCTATAAAACCCTGATGGCAAATGGTGAGCCCAAGGTGTTTCGCCCACGGGACAGAGATGACATGGTTAAGAAAGTGATCGAGCCCATGGCCTCAGAGGGCCTGAGGACCATCTGCCTTGCATACAGAGATTTCCCCGTCTCTGAGGGTGAGCCTGACTGGGACAATGAAAATGACATCCTCTCTGGACTGACCTGCCTCAGCGTGGTGGGCATTGAAGACCCTGTGAGACCTGAGGTCAGTGGCTACTCATAATGTAAATACAGAGATACTTTTTCATTATCTCCCCGAAGACATTTGTTGCGTTGCACTCAGCGATGGAAATAGTTGGTCGAGAATGAGGAAAAAAAAGAGCTAGAGAAAATCAAACCCTGTGGCTCCTTTCTCGCCTCCGCACAGCTGGTCAAATCACGACGAGAAACATGTGCGAGTGACTGTTTCGTAAAGTTACAAGAATGCTTGTACACAGCTCCTCCTATTCCAATGTCGAAAGGTGTGTCAAAGCTGTTTGACCATCAGAAAAGCACTTATGAAAAAGCATACTGGCAGCTTAATGGTAATGTTAGCTTGCTCCCCAGGCTTTCTGAGTAAAGCAAGACAATTGACTGACAGGAGATGCTGCTTCAGCCATTTTAGATATTGATATTGAGGCTATTGAGGGAGTGGTTCTGGAGTGAGACGACTAAATGGATGTCTGACATAGAACTGGGTCATTAGCTCTTGCTAGATCATCAGCTTTCTTCTTCAGTCCCTCGTTTATTTTTGGATTTCTGCGATTCTTTGCTGTGCAGGTAGCATGCGCTGCAAACAAATGTCTTTGGAAGGAGCTTGATAACAGCAGTGAGACTCCAGCATTACAGTCTTTATACAAATCTAAACCTGAATACAACCTAAATAATGAGATCAAAGCTGCGCAGAGATACAGAGTTAGATGTTACTAATCACCGGAACTTTAATTTTAATATCCCCAGTGATACGCAAAACATGCATTTCCTCATTCTTTGTGTTTCCGCTTTCCTGCAGGTCCCAGACGCCATCAAGAAATGCCAGCGCGCTGGTATCACAGTGCGGATGGTGACTGGGGACAACATCAACACAGCTCGAGCCATCGCCACCAAGTGTGGTATCCTACTGCCTGGAGACGACTTCATCTGCATCGAGGGAAAAGAGTTCAACCGAAGGATACGCAACGAGAAAGGAGAGGTGGGCCTCAGCAAAATACTGTACCTCAGAGAGTGTTGAAAATGTACTTTTGGGATTCTATTAGGGTTTTGTCTCATGTTTCTAGATTGAACAAGAACGCATTGACAAGATCTGGCCCAAACTACGAGTACTGGCTCGCTCTTCCCCCACAGACAAACACACCTTAGTGAAAGGTAGTTCTGTTATTCTGGTTTGAGTAAAATGTGATGTGTTGTCACGCCTTAATTGTTTTGGCTTTCATTTTGACATTTGTCTTTTTTTAAACTAGGTATCATCGACAGCACAGTGATAGAACAAAGACAAGTGGTTGCAGTGACAGGAGATGGCACCAATGACGGTCCCGCCTTGAAGAAAGCTGATGTTGGCTTTGCCATGGTGAGTTCTCTCTGTTCACTATCTTTAATTTGACTAGAGGTCTAGTTAAGAAGGAGGACTCTATGACTAATGACATGCTAATTTACAGAATGTTAAATATGTTGTGATCAGATGCAGGTAGATTCTTGATCCTCGTTGTTTGTCTCCAGGGCATCGCCGGCACAGATGTAGCCAAGGAGGCATCTGACATCATCCTGACTGACGACAATTTCTCCAGCATCGTCAAGGCCGTCATGTGGGGACGCAACGTCTACGACAGCATCTCCAAGTTCCTCCAGTTTCAGCTGACTGTCAATGTGGTGGCTGTCATCGTAGCATTTACAGGAGCCTGCATCACACAGGTTGGACATATTCTGCAATTTGGTTCATGTCTATAATAGATGCTCTGAATTTCCATGGCGTTTGACATTTTACAGTGTTTGTGATATTATAGGTTATTGTTATGCCTCTGTAAATCTGTAAATGCATACGTCCGACCCGTTCTCTGAGACGTGATAACTCAAGAATTAATTTATGACTATTTACCACAAATGTCTACTGTGATAAAATGATGAAGTGATGACATTTTGGACAGACGCGGTTGTAAACTGGAACTTGACTGGTTGGTGGAGGCATACGAGTTAATTCCTCACTCTTTGGTGCCTTTCTCTCGCCTTCAGGACTCTCCACTGAAAGCAGTCCAGATGTTATGGGTCAACCTCATCATGGACACTTTTGCGTCACTAGCCCTGGCCACAGAGCCCCCTACAGAAGCCCTGCTGCTAAGGAAGCCATATGGCCGCAACAAGCCTCTCATCTCCCGCACAATGATGAAGAACATCCTGGGTCAGGGAGTGTTCCAGCTAGTCATCATCTTCACTCTGCTGTTTGCCGGTAAGAAGCTATACTGCGTGTAATTCTTCATTTGCACAGAGCACAGTAGGACTGACTGTGTGCTTGGATAATCCGTTTATTCTAACACACTCTCTCTCGACTGTTCCTGTAGGAGAGAAAATATTTGATATTGACAGCGGCAGGAATACACCCCTCCACGCCCCCCCTTCTGAACACTACACCATTGTCTTCAATACCTTTGTACTGATGCAGCTTTTCAACGAGATCAATGCCCGCAAGATCCACGGTGAAAGGAATGTCTTTGAAGGCATCTTCAACAACCTTATCTTCTGTAGTATTGTCTTTGGTACCTTCATTATCCAGGTAAAGTAGACTGGAGTCTTTCCACTCACTTGTTGGGGTTTTGTGAACGTGCTCAGTGACTCGTACAGTCCCAGAGACTTGCGACCTGCAAATGTTAAATCTAAAAGTCTGCTCTCTTAATTAATTCCGCCTCTCTTCCTGCTCCTCCAGATCGTCATAGTGCAGTTTGGTGGGAAGCCGTTCAGCTGTGTGGCTCTGACCATCGACCAGTGGCTATGGTGCACTTTCTTAGGCTTTGGCTCTCTACTATGGGGACAGGTATGAAGTGACTATGCAGCTGAGCTTCACCGTCAGTTGGCCAGAGACAAAGACATGGTATGACACTGCCCCCCTGTGTTGGAGTTGGCGTAATGGGTGTCTAATGGTGGTAGTACATTAACAGTACAGTATGTTCTACTGCTGTTCCCAAGTTCAAAATGAATATTTGAATTTGAAACGGATCATATGGTGTAGTTATACTGCACAGGACAGAGCTTACATTTGAATGTAGCCATCTTAATTCACAATGTCAAAGACTTTTTACCTTCATGGGATCTTTGTTTTTTTTCCCCTGTGAACAAAACTAACAATGCTGGTGGATTTCAACTTTCAATCGACTAATTTTAAGTATTTTATTTGAATTGTTTCTTTATTGTGGTTAAAAATAGCTTTGTAATTGAGAGGGGTTGAGATGAATCACTGCTGTTATGATTGTTTGATGTAATCCTAGTTTGCTCTGACTGCCCACACACATTTTACAGATCAGTGCACATTATGTCCTTTTCTAATCTCAATTCAATTAATCAAGAATGGTGTCGCAAACATAGACACAGACACAAATAATCAGGGCTCGGCTGTTTTATAGGTTGCAAGAGCCGACCGCTGTACAAGTGAAACTGCGGCTGAAACCACAGATTGTTTAAAGTAAGGCTTTGGGCGCAGAGCTGGTCTCAGTGCTGAGTTGTTGCCGGCTTCTGCTTTTAAATAGAACGGACTGAATGAGTGTGACATAATCATAAGTTGGTGCGGCTCATGTAAATCCTGATGTCTTCCAGGTAATCTCCTCGATACCCACCAGCCGCTTAAAATTCTTGAAATCGGCGGGCCACGGCACCCAGAAAGATGAGATTCCAGACGAGGAGCTGGACGAGCTGGACGACAATGATGAGATTGACCACGCCGAGCGGGAGCTTCGCCGTGGCCAGATCCTCTGGTTCCGAGGCCTCAATCGCATCCAGACTCAGGTAACAATCCACAGACCGTCCTGTGTACCACGAGCACGGCACCCAAACACCAAGGGAATCAAAAGCCATAAACTTTTTAACTCTCTATTGCTCTTCCAGCTTAAAATCTATGTTCTTTCTCTCGGCATTCTTAAAGAATGGCTTGTGCCCTAAAAACAAAAGCCTTTTCCTCTCATTGTTTCTGTTCTGCTTCTGGGCTATATCTGACTCGGTCTGAATCTTTCTGCTAAAACACGACTAGTTTGAAGGTACTGATGAGAAGCGATTGGATGGTGGAGCACGATAGAACAGCTGAATGTTCAAAGAGTATTGGCATGGCTATTAACTGGAAGTATGGAAGAATTCTGCAGAGAAAAAGAGTGAGAGTGAGGTCAGAGGTTAAACCCAACATCCCCTTTTTTCCTCTCTTTTAACTATAATGCCGAAAGTTGTATTTCTTCTATGGTTACTGGTGCCTTTTCTTTATTCTTCTCTCTTTTTCTCTCCTCTGGCTGTGTTGTGTTTTTATTTCCTCTGGGCTTTTCTCCTGTCATGCTGTCTGATTCTTTGCAGATGGATGTAGTGAGTGCGTTCCAGAGTGGAACTTCCTTTCAGGGGGCTCTAAGGCGGCAGGCCTCCAACTCCAGCCAACAACAGCACGATGTAACCAATGTTTCTAGCCCTACACATGTAGCCTTATCCACTACTACCACTTCTGCCACTGCCGCCAACACCGCTTCTGCCACTGTGGGGTGTGAGTGCGTGTTCTCCTCTAGTGCATGAGACTTTCTTTTTTTATCTCTTCTGTTCTTCTAACATCTTCCTCCTCCACTCTTCTTCTCACCTAACGTTGACACTTTTACTCTCTCATGCCTCATGTAATGTAAAAAAAGACAGCAAAAATACATCTTCCATATTGCTTCGATAACACTGCTGTATATCTATGTATGTACCCTGTAACAAGGTCGCTTCTACTGTCAAAGTGTTATCTCTGTGTCATCATGTTTTCTGTTCTGCTTCTGCTTCAGTCCCTGAAATAGAAAGGTTTTACTGTTATGTCGGGGAGGGTGGGGGTGATGTGTATCTACTATTTGACAAAAAGGACAGTCACCCGGTTTGTCTGCAGCTGCCCCAGTCTGCTCTGTCCCCCTGTGACCCATGGGTCTGTGTCGCTGCTCTCTAGTCCCTAGTCGGGTAAATATTTTGAGTATATGCCCATGATCACGGCCTAAAACAATAGAGACAAACCTCCTGTGAGGAAATGTATCCCAGTGTCAGTGGATGTCCTGTCAGTCAGTGAAATAATGAGCTTTTCTCCTCCAGCTGTGGCTGTTTGTGTGTGGAAAAGAGGGTGTGTGTGAAGAGAGGGGGTGGCAAGAGAGAGGCTCCAATAGCACCCTATAGTGCAGGGCTCGGGAACCTATGGCTCTTTCGATAACGCAATATGGCTCGCTGACATTTTTTAATGTTAATTTGTCATTTTAAAGTGAAACCTTTAGCAGACGATTTGTTTTTAGTTCTCCCCTCTCCTTTCCTCCGCTCTGTCTCTGGCTGTAGGTGTGTTCACACGAGTGTGCGTAGGGGGCGGAGCCGAGCAGAGGAGAAACTGCACAGAGCAAGCAATAGACCGGGGGTGTCAAACTCAATCACAGAGAGGGCCAACATTAAAAACTGGGACTACGTCGAGGGCCATACACGGTCCACATTTATTGAACAGGATACACACATTGGATAAAGTGCAAAAAGATATGGAACATATTTAAGTCAACTGCAAACGGATTGCTGAGCAGTTCAATTTAAATTTCTGAGCTGCAAATGCGCTCAGTTGATCAGCAGAATGCTGTCGGGAACACAGCGGTGCAGATGGTTTGTCAGTGTTTGGAAACACGTAGTGACCAAAGTTTCCTTCTGCATCCGAGTCTCCCACAGGCAGCTCGGCTTGGAACGCTCTCACGCACAAACAGTCCCGCTCACGTCGCCACTTTCGTCCCAGAGATCTGTGGCGTCTTTCCCTTTTGCTTTCCAAAAACTTTCATTTCATTCACACACTTAGATACTTCCTCAAATGTATTTCCCCCGTGGTTGTGCCATGCATTGATTTAATTACCTAAACCGGCGGCCCAGTTATGACGGACATATGATATTTTCTCGCGGGCCGGATATAATTGCCTTGAGTTTGACACCCGTGCAGTAAACACTGAAACGTGCACATAAATGAGATAAATAACGTAAGCGTTTAGTTTATTTAATAAAAGAGCACGTGTTCAATGAAACACTGATACCTCTATTAGTACTCGGAGACGTGTTATTCTTAAAAAATGCACGCATAAAGTTGCGTTCAAATGTATTAAATATATGGCTCTCCCAGCCAAAAAGGTTCCCGACCCCCTCCTGTAGTGGATGAGCAGCCGCACTTTATACGACAGTTTGTTGGTGTGTTTGGATGCAAGTTTTGGTGCACAGTTTTTGAAAGATCCGGCTGCCTTTACATCCATTCAGCGGGGAACATCCCTACGTAGACAGTGGAAACGGATCATTTGATAATGGCATTTCCAAAGGCCGTGCACCAACTACTGTTAGCTGTTGACTCTTTCTCTCTTTCAGATCTTCTAGGCAAGACCATCTGACCAGCCTGTGGATTTTAAATGTCTTACAGATGTCCCAAAAAAAGAGCTTAATGGAATAAATGACTGTGCTCTTGAATGTAAACATGTGGGACTCTCCCAGACACATTCACAGCACATCCAATGTTGTTTTTGTTTTTCCCCTGGCCATGTTGTAAAGTAATGCAGTAATGTTTAGGTCTCGGTCTCAGGTGGGACTCTTGGACCCGCGTGTGCTTCCATTCTAAACTTTTGAACTTTTCCTTTTCAGGTTGCTCTTCAGTCTTTTTTTTCTATGTTGAATACATGTGTGTTGGCAGAATGTGTCCACCTGGCAATGTGTTGCTTGAAAAGAATGAATACCACTGACTCCCCACATATTCTTCTTTAGATTCTGTGAAATGTGTCATGGGCTATACTCAAAGGTTTACTACCATTGAACACAAGGTAGCGCCGCGCTCTGCATGGGTTCAAAGTCTCTGGTCTCGTTTGTGAGTTTTTTCTCTTTGTGCTGTTTTTGACATGTATACCAGCTTGTAGAAATGCTTGGCTGCTGCAGCTTTTTTGTTTTTACTCCACAAACATAAGCTGTAACTGACCACCCCTTCCTTCTTTCTGTCTCTCTTCCACTGTCTCTTTGTCTCTCTGTCTCTCTATCTCTCTGTCTCTCTGACTCTCTGTCTCTCTGTCTCTCTATCTCTCTGTCTCTCTGACTCTCTGTCTCTCTGTCTCTCTATCTCTCTGTCTCTGTCTCTCTTCCACTGTCTCTCTGTCTCTGTCTCTCTGTCTCTGTCTCTCTGTCTCTGTCTCTCTGTCTCTCTATCTCTCTGTCTCTCTTCCACTGTCTCTCTGTCTCTGTCTCTCTGTCTCTGTCTCTCTGTCTCTCTTTCATCCTGTCTCTCTGTCTCTCTGTCTCTCTCTCGCTCTTTCATCCTGTCTCTCTGTCTCTCTGTCTCTCTTTCATCCTGTCTCTCTGTCTCTCTTTCATCCTGTCTGTCTCTCTGTCTCTCTCTCTGTCTCTCTTTCATCCTGTCTCTCTGTCTCTCTCTCTCTCTTTCATCCTGTCTCTCTGTCTCTCTTTCATCCTGTCTGTCTCTCTGTCTCTCTCTCTCTCTCTCTCTCTCTCTTTCATCCTGTCTCTCTGTCTCTCTTTCATCCTGTCTCTGTCTCTCTGTCTCTCTCTCTCGCTTTCATCCTGTCTCTCTGTGTCTCTCTCTCGCTCTTTCATCCTGTCTCTCGGTCTCTCTGTCTCTCTTTCATCCTGTCTCTCTGTCTCTCTTTCATCCTGTCTCTCTGTGTGTGTCTCTCTCTCTTTCATCCTGTCTCCCTTTCATCCTGTCTCTCTTTCATCCTGTCTGTCTCTCTGTCTCTCCGTCTCTCTCTCTCTCTTTCATCCTGTCTCTGTCTCTCTTTCATCCTGTCTCTCTGTCTCTCTTTCATCCTGTCTCTCTGTCTCTCTGTCTCTCTATCTCTCTTTCATCCTGTCTCTCTGTCTCTCTGTCTCTCTTTCATCCTGTCTCTCTGTCTCTCTCTCTCTCTTTCATCCTGTCTCTCTGTCTCTCTGTCTCTCTTTCATCCTGTCTCTCTGTCTCTCTCTCTCTCTTTCATCCTGTCTCTCTGTCTCTCTGTCTCTCTTTCATCCTGTCTCTCTGTCTCTCTCTCTCTCTTTCATCCTGTCTCTCTGTCTCTCTGTCTCTCTTTCATCCTGTCTCTCTGTCTCTCTGTCTCTCTCTCTCTCTTTCATCCTGTCTCTCTGTCTCTCTTTCATCCTGTCTCTCTGTCTCTCTGTCTCTCTTTCATCCTGTCTCTCTGTCTCTGTCTCTCTTTCATCCTGTCTCTCTGTCTCTCTGTCTCTCTTTCATCCTGTCTCTCTGTCTCTGTCTCTCTTTCATCCTGTCTCTCTGTCTCTCTGTCTCTCTTTCATCCTGTCTCTCTGTCTCTCTTTCATCCTGTTCTCTTCCTGCCTTTTCTTTCTCTCTCCTCACTCTTTCCTAAGCATGTCCAACAAAAGTAAACTCTTGTGTCCAGCCTCTGTCCTTTCTTCTCTTTGGATGTGTTCTTGTCAAAAGGACAGCATTCCTCTCGTCTCTTGGTTTCCTTTTTGCATTTTTGATTAATCAGACACGGGCCTCTACCAAGTGTTTTGTGACGTCCTGCTACTGAACTCACAAGAAACATACATTGCATTGGGTTTGACACTGGTATGTACTCTTCCCAAGACATTGACTGATTTACTACTAATTTGTAGAATTAGATTTTCTACAAGCACAGAGTCAAGTATCGGGTTTACATCCAGCGGCTACAAGTCAAGGTTTCTATTTCTTGCACTTTTCTACGGCTCAAGTCTAGCTCGTGCTTTTACTTGTTGGCATTAGCATGAGCTTTTTTTCCCCTTGGATTTAAAGTCAGTGAAATGTGGACATATTGGAGAATATAGGGTGACAAAGAGGAAGTGACACACAGACAGAACACTGAAGAAGAATACAGGCTGCTCCTGTTCTTTAGGCTAAGCTAGTATGAACTTTAAGGTGGTTTGGAGGCTAACGTAGTCAGACAATGGGTAAGACAACTTAGTTAACTGGTATTACAAGTGGTGAATTTACAACTCGACATAACTGCACACCTGCACGAGAGTTTTCCCCCTCACTGAATTTTTTGTCCCTAAAACTCACCTATTATTGACCCAATAAAACGTACCCCTTAAGTTTTGTATCTGTTATCCAGGTGTAAACATTCACACCGCACTTATATCATTACTGAATGTCACTAAATGTCTGCTCGCTGTCGCTTCTCCCTCCCTCCAGATCCGGGTGGTGAATGCATTCCGCAGCTCCATCTCCCTCTATGAGGGGCTGGAGAAGCCCGATTCGCGATCATCAATCCACAACTTCATGACCCACCCTGAATTTCGGATAGAGGACTCTGAGCCCCATATTCCCCTCATAGATGACACCGACGCGGAGGACGACGCTCCCACCAAGCGTAACTCCGCCAGCCCCCGCAACGCTACACCCACGCCGCCCTCACCCTCACCCACTACCGTCGCCCCCACCACGCCGGTCTCTCCCTCCCCAAACCAGAACAATAACGCTGTGGAGAGCAGTAACCACCTCCTCCCAGAGGGCCCCAAATCAGGAACCCCCTCGGCCCCAGGGAGCCCCCTACACAGCCTGGAGACCTCCCTTTGATCTGACCCCGCGCCACGCGTCACCACCAACTTTCTACCCGCCGCCAAGGAGCTCAACTCAGACAGAAGGAACGAACACTTGGAGAAGAGAAGGGCTAGAAGGAGAGCGGAGTCTTGTGTGAGCTCGGTTGGGCTGGACTAAAGAACAGCAAACATTCAGAGGAATGTCCGGCTTGGTGTGGATGCTTTGGTCTATTTTTTTTTTTTTGGTTCTTATTATTACCCCCGCTGCAACACAAGGACTCTGTCTCCACCCCTCCCTCCTTGGTAACTTTTGTTTTTCTCCGTAAACAAGGGGTGATTATAAACTCAGATTGAAAGTGACCTGTTTTTATTATTCTATTATTATTATTTTAATTGAGAAGAGGAGGTCCTCCTCCCGGCTTGAAGAGCGTCTGTAAGAATTATGAAAGAACCTTTTAGCTTCTCTTATCTGAATGGTGTTGTATATTTATCTCTTTGGCCCTTGCTCATTCAAAACTTATTTCTGCTCCATTGGCTGTTAATATTTTGAGTTATTTATGTTTTTGGAAAAAGCAGGTCTGTTTACAAAGTTTGTAGATACTTTTTTTCTGTTTGTAGGCAAAAGAGCTTCCTGATGTATGATGCAGAAAACTGGGACAGAATAAAAAATGAATGAGAGGATTATTCCAGATACTGCTGTATTGTCAGGAAAGAAAAGGGTGTTTCTATTGAAACTTAACTATTTTTGCCTGCAAGTTTTATTTGTTATATATTTGTAGATAAATGTAGAACCTTCTAGCCAAACTGATAAACACTAAGGCTTGTATAGAAAAGAGGTCCAGCAGGTGAGGTGTTTTCACGGGAGACGGGACGGGAAAGACTATTCGGGCCTCTTGTCCACTAACATTGCTATAAATATTTACTTCTTCCATTTCTTCGATAGTTTTCATGTGCACAAAACCTTCTGGAGTTCTGGATTCTCTTTTCATTCATTATGTTGTGTTCAAGGATTTCCACATGTTGAAAGGTTCACTCATTAAAGGGAGTTAAGAAATATATCTAGGCCCGTATTTAGCAAGCATCTCAGACTGACACCAAGAATCATGCTGAAACAAAGTCTTACCTCGGAGTGGGACATGAGGTCCTTATGAAGCCTCCTACAGTCGCTTTCAGCAGGAAGTACAAGTTGTCCTTTTAGATTTTTGTGGTTTTACAACACTTTGCACCGTAAAATGAAAATGTCTTCTTGTAGTAGTTATTAGTTCTATTTAAAAGCGTCTGATCCAGATTATTTGATGCAGGGAAAACGTGTGGGTGTATGACTAATTTATGCATGCAAAGCTAAAAATCTGTTTTATTCAAAGTTCATTAAACACTAAAAATGTTTTTTTTTTTTTTCCCAAAGTAATGCTGTATTGCTGTATTCAGCCAGTGCGTTTATTTATTTTACAATAAGAAGTTCATATACACTAAACGTGAATGTGCCTTGGCTACAATAACAATTTAGACGATGCTTTGTCCCATCATTTGCCACCTGCAGGTAACTCCTCACAGATAAAACACTGTTACTCCTACAGCTAAACGTAGGACCAAATACACTTCATCCTGATCATTCTGGACCAGTTGTGAATCATTTTCTCTCTGGATGCTTGATAAATATGGATCCTGGTCATTTTTCTCTTTTTTTTTTTTTTTATTTAACCGGTGCATTTGATTTCTTCTTTTTGATTTTTCTCAGAAAAACGCCCCCCCCCCCCCCCCCCCTGCCAATGTACAATATTGACATCTGTTGACTCAGGCATAGAGAAAGTATTTAATTTAAAAAGGAATCTGTAAAGAAAGAACCTTTTAACTTCAGACTTTGTGTATTTAGATAGCGAAACATTGTCTTGGTAAAAAAAAAAAAAGAAAAGTGAATTATTTTCATATTTAATTAAATTTTTAAGATCATGCCTTAGGAAAAACTTAAATTTACTCCTCCGAGTTCTGGTTTGTTGACATTTTAAAAATCAAAAACGGAGGGGGGAATAAAATGCTTCTTCTTCTTTCTTTCTTTTCTCCAACCCGGTCCATAAGACTCCTTTCACCGTGGATAAATGTTACTGCATTTGATTTGTTTGTAAAATATTTTTGACACCTGATGTACTGGAAACGCTAAAGAATTGGACATGTGCATTTTTCAAGAATAAAGACTAGGCATACACTGGTATCTATCTGCACAGGGTACTTTATTTCATAGCGTTCCTTAGGGAAAACAATTTTGATACAAATCCATAATAAAAAGTATACCTTTGTATTTTTATGACAGCACTGATGATGATACCTTTCATCGCACTAAACCAATTTTGGATGATTTGACACCAATCACGTTATATGGGGAGGGTTTTGGCCACTAAAATGTGTGTTGTTCTGGAATATTCATCTCAGGGTGCAAATGATGTGAAAGAGAACAGGCCTCTTTTAGTTTGTATATTAACACACTTAATTAAATGTTTGGGACGGTGCTTGTCAACCACACAGGAAGACTCGGGCAGCAGGCTGCAGATTCTTCCTGCAGCCTTCTGGCCATCTTCACCTGAGGGGCTGTGGACGGGAAGGAAGTGGAGATGTTAAATCACAACGTTCCCTGAGGAAATACTTAGTTTTACTTGTTTTACAGATGATAAAATAGCAGCTAGGATTGCATACAAAGTGAGAAATTGAAAAGGCAAGCAGAATCCATATGAGGAGTTTGTTCTGTAGCTTCTTCCTGTAATGGGAATGAATGTTTTTCCATCTGTTTTATGGATTATTATTTTTTTATCTTTTAACATTTGGAAATAAAAGTACTTCATATCTGTTTATCTTGAGCATTTTAAATGGATATCGTGATTGGATTTACATTTGAAACTTGTCGAGTAATGTGTATGGTTTTTAAAAATAAAAAATGTATTTAGCCTAATTGCGGGGCCACGGTTTTTCATTTCCCATGTGGTATTTATAGAATGGAGTTATGTATTCAGGTGTGGACTTTCTGCAGTGAAGGCAAGCAAACATGTTGCAGGAAATCTCAGTCTTGAGTGAGGGAGATTTTTACTCAAGTAAGATGCTTTTCTGCATAACCGTGCAATTGCCAAATGTATTATGACCACATTTAGTTTTTGCACAATTGTGGACCATAACATTTAATTTCACACCCTAAGCGAGTAATTTGATTTAATTTGTCCAAGAGGGAAATTTACTAAAATTGTGTTTGTTTTAAAACAAGCCCAGATTGTATCATACTGTAAGTACTGCAGATATAATTAATGCTGCAAGATCGATTATCTATTAATATGGCAAATATGTTCTTCAATAATTTGTGTTTGGTCTATAAAACGTCAGAACGTTATTTTGCCTAACGGACAAAGAAAGATAAGTTAGAAACAGTTTTGCTTAAATGCCTGGAAAACCTACAGTAATGTTCAACCTTCACCGCCCTGACTCAAAGCAATGGGGTCCTACATGAACACACACCTTTCTGCCTAAATTTCCGTTATTTCCTTATTTGTGTTGGGAAAAGTACGATGTTATGTTATGTACGTAGCAATCAGGATTTTCATTGAACTGTGAGGATGTGTGTGATTATTTGCACACAAACACTATCAATCCAATGTTTAATCAAAACACACGCCCGCAGTATTTTGGAGTGCTAAACTCTTAATTAATAAAACTAAGGATTGAATTGTTACTTATTTAGTCATCAATATTTTTTCATACAGAAAAAAAATCCTTAGTTATCAGGGGTTTCAAAAGTACTTACAACAATAGATTATCAAAATTGTTGCGTATAAAATTTCTGACTAACTGCTAATTAATTAATTTATAATCTCAACTCTAGATGTCATTACACTTCCACACCAGCAGAGGGCAGTATAATTCTCCCCGGGCCTCAAGCTCCTACCCTTTAAACAAAGATTGTGTATTATCGAGATGAGTCACGCGGTCTTCGCTTCTTAACGGGTAAAAACAAGCCAAAGTGAATACGCTGCCTCAGTCTGCCTAGCAACAGGAGTGAGACGTCTGCTCTTTTCTTCTTCTCTGCAAACCGTCGCTCCTTTCCGCTCCGCAGGAATTTCTTCTGCAGTAATGGACTCACTGGGCGAAGGTCTGCCAACGACAGGTCGCAACATTTCTGTAAGTACTGCAGTTTGCTACCGTGTCAGCCTCATAAAACAAGCATAACCTGTTGTAGAATGAGTGTAGTGGAAGCTAAGAGCTGTGTTTGGCTCTCTTGAATCCCCCCCCCCTTAAATTGCACATTATAGTTAATTTACTGTAACGTTATATCCTTATTTGAGTGACAGTTGATCTCAGTCAGCGTTTTTTTTTTAGCTGTTTCTTATCAGATATGCACATTAGATTATTGTGTTGTGTAATGTAAACAATGTAGGTGGGGAGGGAGAGATAGCATGGTCACTTCTCCACGACGATCTCACCTGTAGGGAGTTATATTAACCTTCACTATACTGCTGCATGTGACTCCATAATCTCTCAGAGGCAGGAATGAGACTCCCCCATCGCTGAGCTCAAGATGAGAGAGTGGTGGATACATGTGGGTTTGATCTGCATCCCGCTGGTGGCCGTGTACCTGCACATCCCGCCCCCTCACCTGTCCCCTGCCCTGCAGAAGTGGCACAGTGCCGGGGAGGTGTTCCACTTCCGAGGCAGGGAGATCTTCTACAGAGGTAAGACAGTACAGTTAATTTAGCTGACCTACAATAAGTGCAAACAATCATGAGGATACAACTCCGAACAGCAAGAATCTTGCAAGTACATTAGCTTCAAATAGGTGTAATCCTTTAAGTGCAGAGCAATAGCTTCAAATAAGCCAAACAAAAGCCAATTGTCATAGGATTGTAGATCCAAGTAGTTAAAATGTATATTTTCTTCAGGCTAACACAGGCCTGAATATGACAAGTCAATGTGGGGGACATTTAATACAAATATAAACAGCTAACAGATTGTCATGTAGTTTAAATGACTCATGCAGCCGAGCCTTCTGGCATGCAATCATATGCACATAACACCCTAAACATTACAAATTAACTTAGCAGTCAAGCAAAACTCACATGGAGCCTAATTCACAGATCTTATTACAACGCATCCATGTAGCCACATAGAGACCTATTTCCAGAAACCAGACATCTTTTCTTTGATGCAAGTTAATTCTTCTTCTGCTACAACTATTCGGACGGAAATGTACTGAGAATATGAGGGCCGGATCAAAAGACACATGTGGTCTAAGGAGATGTCTTTAAACGTCTTGTTTTGGGAAGACCTCCCTAATTGAGAGGCTGAAAACAACATTGTCTGCCTTTTTTTTTGGTCCTCAAACTAGATTCCTATGGTGCTTTGGGAAGCTCCGATGTCATCGTTCTGCTCCATGGCTTCCCCACCTCCAGCTTCGACTGGAACAAGGTACCTGCTGCACGCGCTTAGTAGCTAGTCAACACACCTATGTGAAAACGCCAGAGAGCAAATGTGTGTGTCTTGCCCGTACAGATCTGGGAGCCGCTCACTCAGCGCTTCCATCGAGTCATTGCACTGGACTTCCTGGGTTTTGGCTTCAGTGACAAGCCTGTGAGTACATTCAGTGTAGATGAATTCAGTTAAAACATACTTCTGATATTTACTCACTTACTCATGAATTGTTTCCCCCTGTGCCTGACCATCCCAGCGACCCCACAGGTACTCCTTCTTCGAGCAGGCCAGTGTGGTGGAGGCCCTGGTGGCTCACTTGGGTCTGAGCAATCAGCGACTGAATCTGCTGTCACATGATTATGGAGACACTGTGGCCCTGGAGCTGCTCTACAGGTACTTGTGTGTGTGTGTGTGTGTGTGTGTGTGTGTGTGTGTGTGTGTGTGTGTGTGTGTGTGTGTGTGCCAGTGTATTTCTTTAATTGAGAGTAAAATTATAAATTGCTTAACAACTCTGTCTGTGTTTTTCTTTTCTTTTCTCCGTCCTGCTCCCAAACCAGAAGTGACCAAAACCGCACGGGTCACCTGACCTTTAACAGCCTGTGTCTTTCTAACGGAGGTACAGTGCCGTGTATTGTCTGTGCTCATGTCGTAGCTAGAAGCTTTTACCAACACCAACGGCAGCGATTGTACGTTTTGAAATCAATGAGAAATTCTTCATCCACGTGTGTAAATGAATTACTCGCCCCGTGTTACCTTGGAACAAATGATACATTTGTGGGTAAAGTATTCCTTTGAGAACTCTCGAAATAAGATTTGCAAATAGGACTAAAACATTGCCAGTCTACTGAGCATGGAGTTCATGTTGTATCAGGTTGGAAGGTTTCCAACAGTAAGCAGCTTACTGTGAATATTTGAATGAGTACTATAAATGTACCCAAATCTGATTGCTCTGTTGTGAAAGTCACAGTCAGTGCTGACTCTTTCATTTCCACCAGGATTATTCCCAGAAACACATTACCCACGTTTGCTGCAGACGGTGAGTCACCTTTTGGTTTTCTTCATCCTGCTCTTCATCTCATGTGGAATTATGTAATGTAACTGGATTTGGTGCATCTGTTTGGCTGTCAAAGTTCTCACTGAGAACTTGTTTTGCCTCCAGCTTCTGAAGGACTCCACTTTTCTGGCTCCAATTCTGATGCGTATCACCAACTCTATGATCTTCCAAAAAGGGTGAGAGAACCAGAGTTTTATTCCAAATTGGGAGATTGAAATATATGTTTGTACCCGTATGTAATATGTTCCTTTGTTGATACCGTTTTCTGTTGACTGGCAGGATTGGAGATGTGTTCGGCCCGTACACGCAGCCCACAGACGCTGAGTTCTGGGACATGTGGACGGGTTTACGCCACAACGATGGCAACTTAGTGTTGGACAGGTGTGTGTTTGCTTTGTGTGCACATTCACTTCATTATTTGCTGCGTTGTTCCTTCATTTAGTTTTCTCCTTCTCTCTCAGTATTCTGCAGTACATCAACCAGAGATTGAAACACCGAGAGCGATGGGTGGGCGCGCTCACCTCCACCTTCGTCCCACGTGAGTTGCACCGTGTTGATAAATCAGACGGTGGAAGTTGTTTTTGTGCAGGCCAGACACTTCCTTAAGGTGTATTAACCCAGCAACCTTGGCGAGAGAGCCGCTGACGCTAAGCTGCTTAGCACGCGGGAAGCCTCGTTGTCCATCTGTGATCCCGAGCTCAGAGAGGGAGGTGGGGGGCAGGGATGTGTGTGTGTGCTACTGACACAGACCTTGTGGTAAATGTCAGTGCGTGTCAGTGAGTAAATGTGATCAAATCAAGTGTCGGGTTGTTAAGAAGATAGAAGTCGGATCAAACTATATATGCAACAATTGATTGGGGCACCATTTTTAATTATCTTCCTGTTTTAAATCAAGCAACCCTTCCTCTATGACCCTCTCTCATCATCCCTCTTTGTCTTTCAGTGCACATGATCTACGGACCCCTGGACCCGGTCAACCCTCATCCTGAGTTTATCCGTCTTTACCAGTGAGTGCCCCCCCCCCCCGCCCCCCGCCCATGATTCTTAAACCGCCGTTCAGATAATCTGTAGTACATTCATCCCCTTTCAGATCTTTGTCCAACTCACTCTGAATGTGACTGATGACAAATTGCGGGGAAAAAGTCTCCACGTAGCGTGTTTGGCATAATTAAGTGAAAATGTCTGTTTTTAGAAATTAGATCATGTATTTTTTATTTAAGTCCCACTGCAGGCCGAACTGAATTTAACCAGAAAGGTGACACAAAACCTTTAGTATCACAAGACCATTAACATTTCCACCAGGCTACAGAGGAAAAGGATCAACTGGCCTTTGTCACATTGAATCATTTATTCAGAAATATTAACTCTTTTGGTTTAAATCTTGAAAATAATGCTGCAATAGTTTGTGTCAAAAAATGTTTATATATACCACAAAATAGATAGTGGTATCTGCATTTGTACAATATTTGTTGGGCATTGTAGCAGAGGGATTACAGAAAAATAAAGATGCCCACAACATGATTTGAACCTACAAAGACGTGACTGATGGGTCAGTGTCTTAAGCCACCAAGGTGCCCACATTCATTGTATCATTACTACTATTTGTCACCTGCTGAACCAACTTTTGTGCCTTTTGTTAATCACTTCATAATAATAATACATTGAATTTCTATAGCACCTTTCTAGAACTCAAAAGTCTCACAAATGTATCCTGTTCCTGCAGGCAGCTGGTCCAGAGGTCCACGATCACCGTGTTGGACGAACACATCAGCCACTATCCTCAGCTGGAAGATCCCACAGGCTTCCTCAATGCATATTTCAATTTTATTAACTCTTTCTGAAGAGATACCAAATGCAAGGCATTAATTCATGAATTAATTCAGACCTGTTAACAAGCAGTTTTGTTTTTTTGTTGCAACATTTATTCAGTGTTAGAAATGGTCACATGTGGTGCAGAGAGCTTTCCTGATGATTGTAGCCAGGAGTAGTGCTGCATCAGTCTGAGCTCTAGTCACCGGTGATGGGTTCATTTACCAGCATCTATCCCTAAATGTCAACTACCATCGACGACAACTGTGAGCTAGCAACCGGACTAATGTACTCGATGTGAGTTTATAGACCCTCTTCCAGCATAATACTGAAGGTTGTTAGGTCGTGTGATTATTTAACTTTTCTGTGGGACAGTTTTGATTCCCTCCATTTTCAGTTTTTAGTCCTACAGATACATTCTGAAAGAATTTTGATATGATTTTCTACATTTCTCTTGATGTCAATGAAAATGTCAACTTTTCTTCAAATAAAACTAGTTTTGTAATAAATAAAAAAGGTGTGAATGAATGAAACTCGATGTACTTTGACAGAATTTATTGAAGATTTGACAGAAGAATATTCTCACTGCAAAGAAAACATGAGGATCAGCAGACAGTGTGAAGAAAGAATAAAACATTTATGGTGTCAGCATAATAATAATCACAATATCATTATACATAAAAGTTTTAGAGCTGTGGAAAAGTGATGTTTGTCGTGCAGAGATGAAATGTCTCGTCGTTGCGTTGGCACGGCGAGCGCTTTAGCCCACGGAGGCTAGGATGACGTCGACGACCGTCTCTTCACCACTGCGAACCGTCACCTGCATGGTGACACCGTCAGCCAGCGCTAGTCGAGCACGAACAAGCACGTCATGGCCGCCCCGAAACACACCTGAGAGGAGCAGGAAGGAGAGCGGTCAGTGGCCAATCAAATCACACCTGTAAGAACCTCCATTCACCTGGCAACTGAGATGTTTGTATTTAAAATCTGGAAGGAGTTTGTGTTCAACAGTATTGTTATACAAATGTAAATCCTGCCATCCAACACCCACCAGCGAGGAAGAGGACATGCGAGTTCTTGTTTTCGGGAACTTTGTCGGAGCGTTCGCATGGCTGCATTCCCAGGAAGCTGATGATGTTCCCCACCGCCTCTGTACAAGAACACCACAGATGAGTCACGTAACACTCAGCGAGTCAGTTATTGCATTAAGCTTCGATGACATTCTCTGTAACTCTGGACTCGAGCGTGTGAACGATCAGTGAATGCTGACATTTCAATTCAACTCAAAGAAAACTTGAATCCGTTTCAAAAACTAAACTTCTGTACGTTGACCTTTGAATTATCAATAAGTGCAATTTCTGACTTACCGTCTAGAGTCCGTACAGACGCCAGGGCAAAAGTCTCTTCCTTCTCAAACTCGTCTCCCACTTCTTCCCACGCCGCTCCAAAGTTCGGTTTCAAAACCTTCTGGATGTGGTCTGCAACGGTCACCTCCAGATCCTCCAGCTAAAGAAGAGCAGGGCGGAGGAGGACGAGAATCACAAACAAGATGGAACCACGGCGACAAACGGGAAACAACGAGGATGATCTTAATCTTTTGTTTTGATAGTTTGCGGATGCGCTGAGATCACGTACCACGTATTCATCATCATAACCGTCGTCGTCTGGGTCTCCTGTGTTGGGGTCGCAGTCTCTGACCAGGTACTTCATAGTACAACTGAACGTACAAGACACTGAAAGATGGGAAACATCGTAAATCTTCTTATACACAGTCTTTTTTCACATTTCTTTGGATGTTAAACAATGTTTGCAGCTACTCCAATAACATCTCAGCGTTCCTACCAGCGGTGGGGTCGTCATCGGGCAGGCGGACCAGAGTGTAGCAGGACCCAGGCTGACTGTAGGGGAGGTTAGCGGCGGGGATGTACTGTATCACCTCGTAGGACTCTGATGGCTCCATCTGCACTACGACCTGAAACAGAGCCACGCAATACAATCACATCAAATCTGTTCCCGTGTTTTAGTTTAGTCTGCACGTATCGAGCCAGATCTCCAGAACAACAATGACCGTGAAACAAAATCCTCTCTCGGCCGGTACCTTCTGCAGGAGCTGGTCATTCAGGGTGTTTGTGCAGTCGAACTGGAACACCATGTGCCTGGCGAAGGTGTGTTTGACGCAGCGCACCACATATTCTGTCTCAGCCTCCGTCAGCTGCACCTGCTCAGAGGACTTGAAGAGCGGCCCGAGACCCTTGAACTCTGTGATGGCCGCCAGTTGTTCTGTAAACACGGCCGGAAGTGCAGAGAGACACACAGACAGAGGACAAACACAACTGTAAGTTTACTAAATAATGTCAGGGATCAGTGTGAAAGTGAGCATCAGTGTCTAATATTGATACGGTTTATAATCTTACCCTGATAAATATCCTGGCGTGACGGGGTCAACCTCTCTGGCAGTTTGCTGCTGGAAATAGGGGCCATTTCTGGGAAGAAAAAAAAACAACCTTAACAGACGCTCCTGAACCATCTGACACCAGGATAGTTTCTCAGCAGAGGATAAAACCCTGTGCAGATTAGCTACGCGGTTTTACCCGTTTTGTGTTCCGTCATGGGAGTGGTGGCCAGAGGGACACTCTTTATGTCGAAAGGTTTCTCTGAGGGCTCCAAAGTGTACTGGTGGAGGGACTTCTCCAGGCCGGGGATGGACACAGACAGACCTGAGAGCAGCACACAGAAGAGGAGACGTTCACATAACATTTCTAACATCATCTGCTGAGTGTTTGCCCTACGAGCTGCCTGACGGGAGCCCCAGCGAGATGCTCTTCACATATATGGCTTGTACGTTTTGACCGGCAGCTTCTACGTACCACAAACAAGTGTGTGTGTGTGTGTGTGTGTGTGTGTGTGTGTGTGTGTGTGTGTGTGTGTGTGTGTGTTTACCATTAAAGATGTAGGCAGCATTCAGAGCCTTCTGCTTCTGCTGTAGCACGTTCATGTAGAAAGTAGCTCTGTCTCGCACTTCATCATCACTGTCCATCATGCACCTACCAGAACGGACATGCGTGTTAAAGTCAGACGTATTCATTCAATCACAAATGTGTAGTACAGGGTGGATATTATATTTCATGAGTCAAATAAAAATGATTCATTTTCTTTTGTATTTTTCACAAAGATGAAATGTGGGGGGGGGGGGACACAGTCACATAAGAAATATATAAACAAATGAAAGTTAATGAGTACCTCTGCATGAGAACCAGGACGCTCGGCAGCAGATCATCATTCTGAGCTCCAAACTTCGCCAAAGCGCTGACTGCAGCTGAGGTTGGAAGAAGAAACAAATGTTTCTATTAGTTATAAAATGCCAAGAAACTAGCGTGAATATTAATCACACGGCATGTCACGTAACTGATGTGCTGCTAAAGTAAGGGTCGTGCTGACATAGACACTTGAATGTTAGAAGTTATACCCCAAAGTCGAGAAAAGTTGATATTAAATTAGTAATTCATTAAAGTGAGGCCCACACAGCGTCCCACTGTCTCACCTGCACGAACCGCCTCGCTCTCCAGCACCACTCGGTTGAAGATGAAGCGGATGTACTTGGAGGGCTGGGGGGTGCGTGGGCCCTCCTTGCCCAGTAGGTGCAGGATCTTTGTGGCAAGCACTGTGTGCTCGCAGTCCTCGATGAACTCGCAGAGGTGGGCCAAGCCCGTCTCCTTGCTCTCTGGGTTTTCCTCGATGATGCTGATGATGCAGTCCACGATGGCCCGCTTGTAATCAAACCCACCCTGCAGGCAGAGGAGAGCGAGTCTTAAACACAACGGCACCGTACACTGTATGTCAACCAAGTAATATGCATCAGCCAAACTAAACCCTACTAATCATACCGGACGTATGCTCTCTTTATAGCAAGTGTTCTGGAAAGGTAAGGATATCACTGATAAGGAAGCTCTCCATTAAAGTAAAGACCAAAGCCAGTGGTCTGTTAATGATCCACTCACATCATCTCTGAGCATGTTGGACAAGAAGTTCATCATGACGCTGTGCTTCCTGGGATACTTCTGGCACAGAGCACTGATGGCCTGCACCACCACCACCTGCAATAAACAAGCATCAGCAACAGGTGTAGGACAAAAGATGGAACACAAAAAACAGGACTTTTGTGGCAACATTCTCACACCCCAACACCCTATGTGTATGGATTTAGTCGTACTGCGTTACAGGATAAAACTAAATCTAAAGTGTCTGACCTTGAACTCGTCCGAGATCTCGGAGACAAACGAGGAGATCTGTTTCATGAGTCGGTCCACGCTGCTCTCGCTGCCGGTCTTGAGCAGAGTGGTGATGGCCAATGTGGCGATGCTGCGGTTAGAGTCAGTGATCAGATTCTCCAGGTCCAAGTTGCATGCAGTCACGGCTGATGGATGCTTCATGGCCACCTAGTGGACACAAAGAAAATGTCATGTGTAACTGTCTGTTTTTATCAGTGTGTTGTCAAGACAGATCAAAAAGGACTACAACCACTTCTATACTGCCTTTTAACATAACGCAATTTGTGAATAGCTCAGCAATATTGACTGACTTGAATTAAAAGATCTATGCTGATACAACATAAATAAGCCATGAGACGGAGGGATGGAGAGTAAAGCTGTACCTTGTTGAGGGTCCTGACTGCAGCGTATCTCAGGGCTGCTTTGGGAGAGCTGCAGAAGAGCTGCAGTACTGCAGGAAGACAAATACATTCACAGTGAGAGTCATCAACACATTCTGTCCTTTCAGTCAACTATACAGACAGAAAAGTCAAATGAAACAAATGAGGTGCGAGTAAAGTACTGACCGGACACAGCAGGGGCCAGCTCCCGGGCAGTACAGTTTGGCATATGGACAATGGCAGAGGCAGCTTCATACACCACCATCTCATTCTTGTTCCTCAGGCAGCTCTCAATGAAGTCGAACAAGGGGCTGTCGTGACTGAAAACAAAGACAGAATACAATGCTGTAAACATCCTGACGACAAGACATCAAACCTGCAGTTCACCCCGTGTTTTTAGTCCCACTCAGAGGTTTCTTAAGCTGGAATTCCACTACATGGCACAGCTTTACTGGCTCTTGTTTTCCATTAGCAAAGGTTGTTGTAGTACCTTTTTTTTTGGTACTACCTCAGTCAAGCCAATACTAGAAGGTGGAGTTCAAACACTGCAGACCACTGATTGGTCAGAGAGAATTGTCACTAGAATCCCGCCTACACTAAGGGGGTACAGTGAAAACAAAATAGCAAAACACACCTGGAGCCAAAAGTGAGTCGAGCAGAGCCGTGCGGGGCAGTGGAACACATAGCATTAGACGACAACACCCCAAAACACAAAAAATGTGCTTCTCTGAACCTTTTAAAAAATACCCCAGTGGGGAATCAGCTGTAAGACTAAGCAAGTACCAAGATGTCTGTGTGTGTCTGCTAGAGCATCAGACTGCTGCAGCTCTACTCACCCTCCCTCTGTCTCGTCCAGCAGTTTGCTGGCGATCCTGATGAGCATGCAGTAGGCAAAGGGAGACTTGAGACCAGACTTTGTGAACTTGTTAAGCATCTTGGTGACAGCAAGACGGTCGTTCTTCCTGAGGTGATACAACAGACCCAGGGCATGGTACTGGAAGACAGGACACACAGAGGTTTTTTTTTTTAAAACAATTTTGTTTCATCCAAACAACCGTAAATATGAACAAACATTAATTTTGCCTCTACACACAATAGATGGTTAAAAATACCATAAATTCTCAAGTCTTTACGCATGTCTGTACTACCCACCTGGACCATGATGTTGTCACTGGAAGCAGCCTCCTGAGCTTCATTCACCCAACGCTTCACCACATCGTAGCTCATCTTCACCATGTGCTGAACACACACAAACAGAAAGGAATTCATTAGCCACCAGCAACTTTATCTCAATTATACATATATATATATTATATGATGTAAATTCTAATGTAAAACTGTAACATATTTTACCAGTGAGGAGACCAGAGCTGAGCTGGACACACTGGGCACCTTGTCAACAATAGCCTGCTTCATGTATCTCTCAATGGCCTGCAGCATGGTGGTCTGTGGAAAAGAAGGAACATTTAACAAATAATGCTTCACTTTATTATGATAATAATTAAATAATATATACAGGATGGTTTCTTTCTTGCATGAGATGACAAGGTGAAGGGAGATATTGAGGGCAAGGAAGAAACTAAAATGAAGCAGCACTCACATCTGTAATCCTGCAGAGGGCTCTGATGGCAGGTCCTCGGTATACATCTTCCTTCCCGGTCATGTCTTTGGTCAGGCTGTAAAATACCACACAAGGAATAATTAAATAAACTGTGACTTAAAATAAAGTGAAACAGATTAAAGCAGTTACAAAAAAACATTCACAGAGAGTAGTTATATCTAAAAATTAAAATATTCAGACCATGTCTATTTACCAGATGTTATAGCATGAGAGAAATCTAAAGTGTGTACACACTGGAAGATAACGGCTGAAGAGATTTGCGTACAGGTGATATTAAAAGTTATTCAACTTCATTGTACAAACCTGCTAGTGACAATGATGACATCCTCAGAGATGTTGGCCATCTCTTTGATAGTCAGGTAGCACATCCTCCTCAGGGTTTGCTGAGAAAAATAAAAGAGTATGAACTTACTATATTTATATTTGAAAACTCCAGACTGATGCTATGCGGCTTGAGCTAAACTAGAAACCAAACACAGTATCTAACCCATTAACCAATGAATGAATGATAGCTTACATCATTGGACTGAAAGAGCCTGGTCATCGCGAAGAAAGCCTCCGTGGCCTCTGTGGTGCCAAAATGTTCTCCCTTAAGAAAAAGAAATAAAGGAGTGAGAGACTTTAGATCTTAAGCTGGGTGCACAAACAGAAACACAA